>NC_080071.1:62784706-63084706 GCF_949987535.1 Balaenoptera acutorostrata | reverse complement strand
AGACAAAGATGTCACAAAAAAAGAAAACTACAGGCCAATATCACTGATGAACATAGATGCAAAAATCCTCAACAAGATACTAGCAAACAGAATCCAGACACACATTAAAAGGATCATACACCATGATCAAGTGGGGTTTATCCCAGGAATGCAAGGATTCTTCAACATATGCAAATCAATCAATGTGATACACCATATTAAAAAATTGAAGGAGAAAAATCATATGATCATCTCAATAGATGCAGAGAAAGCTTTCAACAAAATTCAACACCCATTTATGATAAAAACCCTCCAGAAAGTAGGCATAGGGGAACTTTCCTCAACATAATAAAGGCCATATATGACAAACCCACAGCCAACATCATCCTCAATGGTGAAAAACTGAAACCATTTCCACTAAGATCAGGAACAAGACAAGGTTGCCCACTCTCACCACTATTATTCAGCATAGTTTTAGAAGTTATAGCCACAGCAATCAAAGAAGAAAAAGAAATAAAAGGAATCCAAATTGGAAAAGAAGAAGTAAAGCTGTCACTGTTTGCAGATGACATGATACTATACATAGAGAATCCTAAAGATGCTACCAGAAAACTACTAGAGCTAATCAATGAATTTGGTAAAGTAGCAGGATACAAAGTTAATTCACAGAAATCTCTTGCATTTCTATACACTAGTGATGAAAAATCTGAAAGTGAAATTAAGAAAACACTCCCATTTACCACTGCAACAAACAGAATAAAATACCTAGGAATAAGCCTACCTAAGGAGAGAAAAGACCTGTATTCAGAAAATTATAAGACACTGATGAAAGAAATTAAAGATGATACAAATAGATGGAGAGATATACCATGTTCTTGGACTGGAAGAATCAACATTGTGAAAATGACTATACTACCCAAAGCAATCTACAGATTCAATGCAATTCATATCAAACTACCACTGGCATTTTTCACAGAACTAGAACAAAAAATTTCACAATTTGTATGGAAACGCAGAAGACCCCAAATAGCCAAAGCAATCTTGAGAAAGAAAAATGGAGCTGGAGGAATCAGGCTACTTGACTTCAGACTGTACTACAAAGCTACAGTAATCAAGACAGTCTGGTACTGGCACAAAAACAGAAATATAGATCAATGGAACAGGATAGAAAGTCCAGAGATAAACCCACGTACATATGGTCACCTTATCTTTGATAAAGGAAGCAAGAATATACAGTGGAGAAAAGACAGCCACTTCAGTAAGTGGTGCTGGGAAAACTGGACAGGTACATGTAAAAGAATGAAATTAGAACACTGTCTAACACCATACACAAAAGTAAACTCAAAATGGATTAAAGACCTAAATGTAAGGCCAGACACTATCAAACTCTTAGAGGAAAACATAGGCAGAACACTCTATGACATACATCACAGCAAGATCCTTTTTGACTGACCTCCTTGAGAAATGGAAATAAAAACAAAAATAAACAAATGGGACCTAATGAAATTTAAAAGCTTTTGCACAGCAAAGGAAACCATAAAGAAGACGAAAAGACAACCCTCAGAATGGGAGAAAATATTTGCAAGTGAAGCAACTGACAAAGGATTAATCTCCAAAATATACAAGCAGCTCATGCAGCTCAATATCAACAAAACAAACAACCCAATCCAAAAATGGGCAGAAGACCTAAATAGACCTTTCTCCAAAGAAGATATACAGATTGCCTACAAACACATGAAAGAATGCTCAACATCATTAATCATTAAAGAAATGCAAATCAAAACTACAATGGTTGACATGTATACACTGATGTGTATAAAATTGATGACTAATAACCTGCTGTATAAAAAAAAAGAAAAAACGTATTTATTAGGTTTATAGACATGTTTGCAATTAAAAAAAAAACAACTACTGTTACCTTGGAAAAAAAGAAAAACTACAATGAGATATCATCTCATAGTGGTCAGAATGGCCATCATCAAAACATCTGCAAACAATAAATGCTGGAGAGTTGTGGAGAAAAGGGAACACTCTTGTCCTGTTGGTGGGAATGTAAATTGATACAGCCACTATGGAGAACAGTATGGAGGTTCCTTAAAAAACTACAAATAGAACTACCATACGACCCAGCAATCCCACTACTGGGCATATACCCTGAGAAAACCATAGTTCAAAAAGAGTCACATACCAAAATGTTCATTGCAGCTCTATTTACAATAGCCAGGACATGGAAGCAACCTTAGTGTCCATCAACAGATGAATGGATAAAGAAGATGTGGCACATATGTACAATGGAATATTACTCAGCCATAAAAAGAAACAAAATTGAGTTATTTGTAGTGAGGTAGATGGACCTAGAGTCTGTCATACAGAGTGAAGTAAGTCAGAAAGAGAAAAATAAATACCGTATGCTAACACATATATATGGAATCTAAAAAAAAAAAAAGGTTATGAAGAACTTAGTGGCAAGAGGGGAATAAAGACACAGACCTACTAGAGAATGGACTTGAGGATATGGGGAGGGGGAAGGGCAAGCTGGGACAAAGTGAGAGAGTGACATGGACATATATACACTACCAAACGTAAAATAGATAGCTAGTGGGAAGCAGCTGCATAGCACAGGGAGATCAGCTCGATGCTTTGTGACCACCTAGAGGGGTGGGATAGGGAGGGTGGGAGGGAGGGAGATGCAAGAGGGAAGAGATATGGGAACATATGTATATGTGTAACTGATTCACTTTGTTATAAAGCAGAAACTAACACACCATTTAAAGCAATTATACTCCAAAGAAGATGTTAAAATAAATAAATAATAAAACATAAAATTATTAGAGCTCAATCTCTAGAATAATGACATACTTGATAGTTTTTCATATAAATCCTTTTTAATGCTTCACAATGTAATATTTCTTGCTCTCACCATTTGTCTAAAATCAGCAGCTAAGAGACATCACAAGGTAAATATGTTTAACATGCTTGCATACAAACCTCAATCTTAGGACACATGGGTCCTTGGTTCTTTGTTTGTCCCTTAGTTTCACCTTGAACAAGGCATTAAGCTTTTTTTTTTTTTTAACTTGAATATGCCCATGTATAAAATTGGAATATGAATGCCTAGAAATTATTTAGGATTGTCATGAATATGTATCTAGTTGTATGTGAAATGTTGTGAGATCTTTGAAAGATGGGTAAAGTATATCCAATACATCATTAGAGTTTTTGTTACTGTCATTGAAAGAAAAAAGAGTCCATAAAGTGATCAGCATAAGATCAGCATTCATTAAGTGAGCAACTATTTACCATGGTACACAGAAAGAGCTCTGAATTGAGAATCAAGAATCCTGGATTCTGGCTTTGTCACTATCACAATAATTTAAAAGACTTGTCTCCTCACCCTTCTGTGTCTCAGTTTCCTTAGCTATAAAATGAGTGGACTAGATTAGCTTGTCAGCACCATTCTTTCTAGGGCTTGCTTAGTATTGTTCAGGATATCTGAGGATCTGCACTATTTATTATAAGGCAGTGCCAATTTCTAGATATATGGATATATTGGGTTGGCCAGAAGGTTTGTTTGGCTTTTTCCATAAGATGGCTCTAGTAGCACTTAGTTGTCTTTAATTTCATTCAAAACAGTTTTGTTAGATTGTATGTGACAGCTGTCATATTAGCATGCAGTTAAAAAAAGACATATCAAAATTGGTGAATTTTTGTGCAGCCATTTTAATATTGAAGATGGAAGAAAAACAACATTTTGGGCATATTACGCTTTATTATTTCAAGAAAGGTAAAAATGCAACCGACATGCAAAAAAAGATTTGTGCGGTGTATGGGGAAGGTGCTATGACTGCTCAGACGTGTCAAAGTGGTTTGCGAAGTTTTGTGCTGGAGATTTCTAGCTGAACAATGCTCCATGGTCGGGTAGACCAGTTTAAGTTGAGAGCGATCAAATCAAGACATTAATTGAGAGCAATCAACGTTATATCATGTGGGAGATAGCCGATATAGTCAAAATATCCAAATCAAGCCTTGAAAATCATTTGCACCAGCTTGGCTATGTTCATTGCTTTGATGTTTGGTTTCCATATAAGTTAAGCAAAAAAAACCTTCTAGACCATATTTCCGCATGTGATTCTCTACTTAAATGTAATGAAAACCTTCCATTTGTAAAACAAATTGTGATGGGCAATGAAAAGTGGATACTGTACAGTAATGTGGAATAGAAGAGATCGTGGGGCAAGTGAAATGAACCACCACCAACCGCTCCAAAGGCCGGTCTTCATCCAAAGAAGGTGATGTTGTGTATATGGTGGGAATGGAAGGGAGTCCTCTATTATGAGCTCCTTCTGGAAAACCAAATGATTAATTCCAACAAGTACTGCTCCCAGTTAGCCCAACTGAAAGCAGCACCCGACGAAAAACGTCCAGAATTAGTCAACAGAAAATGCATCATCTTCCATCAGGATAACACAAGACCACATGTTTCTCTGATGACCAGGCAAAAACTGTTACAGCTTGGCTGGGAAGTTCTGATTCATCTGCTGTATTCACCAGACATTGCACCTTTGGATTTCCATTTATTTCAGTCTTTACAAAATTCTCTTAATGGAAGAAATTTCAAATCCCTGGAAGACTGTAAAAGGCACTTGGAACAGTTCTTTGCTCAAAAAGATAACAAGTTTTGGGAAGATGGAATTATGAAGTTGCCTGAAAAAATGGCAGAAGGTAGTGGAACAAAAGGGTGGATACGTTGTTCAATAAAGTTCTTGGTGAAAATGAAAAATGTCTTTTTACTTAAAAACTAAAGGCACTTTTTGGCCAACCCAATACAACCTAATATACATTTTATATATATAATATTTACATTTGTTTTATTTATATATATATATATATAAAATGAATAAACATATCATTTATATAAAATAAATTATGGACGTGTCAGATTGCTAGGACTGAAACATTTTGGGGTAGGATCTGTGAAGCCAACTGAGATATTTCCCATGGCACGGCATTGCCCAAGGCATGAAGAAAATATATTAGGTCAAGCTTGAATAACAGTGCTTGACTACCAAAATGGATGTTCATCTCATGTGTGCGTATCAGATACAACTTGTTTTTATTTTCGTACAGATATTCTTGTTTTAAAAAGTCAAAACAAATATTCTGAAATTATGCCCAGAATTTTAATTTTATAATTTACATGATGTTTATGTATGAGCACCAGGCACATAACCTAGCATTCAAGTCTTCTCTGTATAATTTTTCTATTACTCTCATTCTAACATTCATATGCAATTTCAAAGGAAACTTGCGGTTGGCTTTTCAGAATGCAAATCTTGTTATAAAATACACCTGAGTTTTGGAAACATAACTCAATTGCAATTAAAATTTTGTAGGCAAGTGGTTTCAAATGTGGCTAAAATGCATTGCGGTGGGGAATCAAGGCCATATATCTTCACCTGTAAGTCAAAGCGAGCCATCTACAGATAACATCTATTTCAGTTCTTGTCTGAGAGATGAAAAACTGAGCAGTAAAGCTGTTTTTAATATTGTTTTATAGCTGTGCATGACTAGGGAATAGTGATGAGAATGTGGGTAACGTTTTCTTCCAAAAAGTTTTTATCATGAGTGTTAAGTTTATTTGGAGATGTGTAACTTAATGAGGCTACGTCATGAATACACTTTCCTGTACGAAATCGGTGACTTATACCCACAGTGAACGTTGAAACGATAGCCTGGCGCCAACACCAGGATCACACTGGAGAGAGAGGACTGCCCTGCCTGGTACTTGGCCCCTTCCACGCAGCCTGCGAACACTTGCCGTCGTGAGCGCTGGTGCTAACTAAATGTGAACACCTTTACTTTCCAGCTGCCGCTAATTGGTTTGGGACTATTTATGTAAGTGTTGATTTTAAAGCTAAAAATAGCACGGTGATGTTTAAATCCAACTCATTCTGGCTGTCAGAAATGCTCCCATGATCCTGAAAGTGTTGCTAAAAATGTTCACGTTTTAAAAATTGTAGTAATTAAACTTGTCTGTTGTGAGAGCCACATATGATACGTTCCCTGCTCTGATAATCAAAGAGGTAAAGGACAAGCTTCTTAAAGGTCTCTGCCTGGCTGGCAAGACACGACCTCCTGCTGAACTTTATTAGGGAGCAAAGTATTGTAATGTGAGCAAAAGGGAGAGACAAAGTAAATTTCAACATAGCTTTATACCCTTGTATTCTATGCAACCGATCGGATCTATTTTAAGTTAACATTAAAAATAGAAATTATAATAATTTTGCCAATAAGATTAAGCATAGAGCTTGCCAAACCATAGTGTTTTCTGGAGACAAATTTGAGGATTTGAAATCACGTAATTAATATTTCTCAAATCTAAACTGAAGAAATATAGTGACTGTTCAGCACCTGTTGTTTATACCCTAGCTCTTCATAATGAGATGATTTTTGCCCCTTTATTTCCAAATTTAAAAGTCATGATTTTACAGATTTGGCTCAAAGTTATTCAAATAAGCTATGAGAAAAAACATATAATTTTTATTTTTAGCTTTGTGTGATTTTGTGACTCTTCATTTCATCCTGTTATTTAGTGAAGGAAAAGCCTAAGTGCTCTTAAATTATTGCATGTCATTTATTTGGTAATTTTTGGAAAAAGTGATTTTTATGGACCCTGTCAAGAAATAAGCTGCCTTTGTCTAAGTCTTGAAGCACTGCACTGCTACAGTATTGTTGAAGTCAATTGGGAATTGGCTTTGTGTCCTTGTAGGATGTCCTAAGCATCTGTCTGCCTGCCCCATCTCTAGAGAATATCAAAGAATTCTTTTACTGCAATATATAGAAATGATTTTGGCAAGTGACAAACACTGCCCATTAGTTGAGATGATAAACTATAGTTACTACCCTTTTTGATAGCTGTGGCAAGCAGAGTTTTTGATGCAGCTTTTTAAATAGTAGAACTTTTGTCTTAGACACATAAGTCTGTGAGTGTGTGTTTTTTCTTTAAGTCTGTAGTGATTGACATGATTGCTATGTAACTGTAGTCAGTTCAGAATTACCCTTGAGCAGATTATCACATTGCAGTTGGGCCAGTATTGCTTTCAAATTCTAATTGACATTTTCATATACTGGGAGCATTAAGTACTTTGTTGACATAAATAAAACCTTTACTTACTATCTAACCAGAACTAGAAAAAAAGTCCTTTGAACCTTGCGGAATGTTGATTTGAACCAGAAAATATGTTATTTTCTTACCTTGGCATGGGATCAACAAGAAAATTACAGTTGGAGTAGGGAGCAGAGTCAAAAATACAGTTAAAACCTTATAACAAACATCCCAGTTTTTTCTTTGACATTCCGAGGATATATGTCCATATAGAATTACAAAGCCAAAAAAGAATATTTATTTTAATAACTGCCACTGTTAACTGTTCATAGACTAGACTTATTTTGTTAAGATGGTAATACTCTCTAAATTAAGCTACAGATTCAATGTGATCCTTATCAAAATCCAGCTAGCGTTTTTGCAAAAATTGATGCTGAGATTCTAAAATTCATATGAAAGTGCAAAGAACCCAGGATAGTCAGAACAAACTTAAACAGATAATTGGAGAATTCTTACTTCCTGATTCCAAAACTTAGTACAAAGCTACAGTAATCAGGACTGTGTAGTACTGGCAAAAGGATACAAATATAGATCAATAGAATAAAATTGAGAGTCCAGAAATAAACCCTTGCATTTTTGGTCAGTTGAGTTTTGGTAAGGGTGTTAATACAACTCAGCGCAGAAAGAATAGTCTTTTCAACAGACGGTGCTGGCACAACTAAATATCCACATGTGAAGAATGAAGTTGGACCCCCTACCTCACACAGTGTACAAAACTTAACTAGAAATGGTAATAGGCCTAAATGTAAGAGCTAACACAATAAAACACTTAGGAAAAAATATAGGAGTAAATCCTTGTGACCTTGTGTTAGGCAGTGTTTCTTAGATATGACACCAAAACGCAAGGAACTAAAGAAAAAATAAATAGAACTTCATTAAAGTTAGAAACTTTTGTGCTTCAAAGGGCCCATCAAGAAAGTGAAAACACAGCCCATAGAATGGGAGAAAATCTGGAAATCGTGTACCTAAGGAATTTGTATATGGAATGTTTAGGAAGCTCTTACAGCTCAATAATAAAAATACAAATAATTAGGCATTTCTTCAGAGAAGATATACAAATGTCCAACAGTCTCATGACAAGTTGCTCAGCATCATTAATCATTAGGGAAATGCAAATCATTAGTCATTAGGTATGTGCAAAACAAAAACCACTTTACACCCACTATGATGACTAAATTGTTTTTAAAAACAGGAAAATAACAAGTGTTGGTGAGGATTTTGAGAAATTGGAACCCTCATATATTACTGATGGGAATGCAAAATTGTGCAGATGTTTTGGAAATACTATAGCAGTCCCTCAAAATGTTAAACATAGAGGTACGATATGACCCAACAAATTCACTCCTAGGTATATACCTGAGAGAAATGAAAAACATCTCTCCATGCAAGAATTTCTCATTCTTAGCATTATTTCACAATTGAGCACTGTTTCAGATATTCATGGCAGCATAATTCATAATCATAAGCAAAAGTGGAAACAACCCAAATGCCCATAGAGTGATGCATGGGTAAACAGAATGTGGTACATCCATACAGTGGAATATTATTTGACCGAAAAATGGAATGAAATACTGATACATGCCACAACATGGGAGGGTCTTAAGAACATCATGTTAAGTGATAGAAGCCACATATCTTATGATTCTGTTTATATAAAATGCTCAGAATAGGTAAATCCTTATCGACAGGGCTTCCCTGGTGGCACAGTGGTTAAGAATCCTCCTGCCAATGAAGGGGACATGGGTTCGAGCCCTAGTCCGGGAAGATCCCACATGCCGTGGAGCAACTAAGCCCTCACGCCACAGGTACTGAGCCTGCGCTCTAGAGCCCGCAAGCCACAACTACTGAGCCTAGAGCCCGTGCACTGCAACAAGAGAAGCCACTGCAGTGAGAAGCCCGCGCACCACAACGAAGAGCAACTAGAGAAAGCCTGCGTGCAGCAACGAAGAACCAACCTAGCCATAAACAAACAAACAAACAAACAAACAAATTTTATTTAAAAAAAATCCTTAGTGACAGAAAGTAAATGATTGCCATGGGCTGTGGGAAGCAGGAAGCATGGGGAGTGCTGGCTAATGAGTATGGGGTTTCTTTGTGGGGTTTTGAAATTGTTCTAAAATTACATAATGGTGATGGTTGCAAAACTCTGTGAGTAAGTTAAAAAGGACTGAACTGTACTTTTTCAAAGGGTGAATTTGATGTTATATAAAGCGTATCTTAATGAAGCTTTTATAAGAGAAAAAGTAGTGGATCTTAAAGCTCCAGTCAAGCCTTTAGATGATTGCAGCTGCAGCCCTGCTGACACCTTGACTGCAACCTAATGAGAGATTCTACCTCGCAACTGCCCAGCCAAGCCACTTCTAAATCTCTCACAGAAACTATGGGAGATAATGTTTTGTAGCCATTTAATTTTGAATTTATTGCACAGTATTAGGAAGCTAATAGAATGCCATTCAGCTTATTTACTCATTAACATTCACTAAATCAATTCTGTGTGTTGTGTGCTTAATGTAGAGAGGACTAGATACAGCCTCACCCTTCATGGAGCTCCCTCTTGTGAGAGAGAGATGAGAAAGTCAGTGATTTTGATTTTGACATAAATGCAGTCATCAAATGTTCTGTCATGTGCAATAGTCACAAGTATGTATATTTTGTTAAATTGTCTCTTCAAGTATTTTTGTAACCTGCCCAACCCTGTGACTTTTCAATGTAAGCATACATCAAGCCCTTCATAATAAGGTGAATGTTTGAAAGCTTTCAAAGACATTCATCTTTTAAGATTTGGTTGGTACCTTAAACTAAAAAGCATCCTTTAACTTTTTGGATTTCTTTTTTCTTTCTTTATCCTCATGAAGACGAAAAAGTGAATAAATTTTTTAAATCTAGTGTAGATCAAGTGCTTCCCAAAACTACCAACCCCTAGGTGAAATGTTGCTCTTCAATCTAAAAATGAAATACATTTTTTTAAATCAGTTCACGATGACACACTGCTTAAGTTGTGCCTCCCTGTCTTGTTTTCTTCAAAATATTAACCTAATTCCTTTATGTCCAGCCTTTTAGCTCGTCTGTTGTATTTTTTGGTTGAAATGGTACGTTTAGATCCATGAATGCTCCATGTAGTTTGTTTCAGTGAAACCTGAGTTTGTAATGAGCGCTGTGACTCTGCTTCTGAAGAGTCATGTGTCTGCAGAATTACTCTGCTAAAGTTCAGTCCACACGGGGAGGGGGAAGGGTAAGCTGGGATGAAGTGAGAGAGTGGCATGGACATATATACACTACCAAATAAATGTAAAATAGATAGCTAGTGGGAAGCAGCCGCATAGCACAGGGAGATCAGCTCAGTACTTTGTGACCACCTAGAGGGGTGGGATAGGGAGGGTGGGCGGGAGACGCAAGAGGGAGGGGATATGGGGATATAGGTATATGTATAGCTGATTCATTTTGTTACAAAGCAGAAACTAACACACCAATGTAAAGCGATTATACTCCAATAAAGATGTTTTAAAAAAGAAAAAAAAGTTCCGTTCCAAAGCCTAGCAGAGAACTAATGTCTTACTAAATGAGAATCTAAAGCAGGCTGGCTTTCTAGAATCCATTCTCTCCTCTATGTAACACCCAGTTCAACTTTGCCACCATCCTGGAGTGTAGGACCTCTCTTGCCCTCTTCCCTCTCTGCAGTAGAAGAGTGTTTACCATTTTAGAAGTTAAATGGTTAATTTTAGTTTCTCTGTGCTGAAGATCATCCTCAGAATTAAAGTCTTAAGGCAAAGTAAGAACTCCAAATTTCTTTTCCTGCACTAGTCCTGTCACACTTTTGATAGAAGGAACCTTGCGAGGCAACTTTTTTTTCGTGAATTTTGCTTTCTTTATATTTTTAGTGTCACCAGGGGGATGCAAGCAAGTTCAGTACATTAAAGCTAATACATCACTACCTGTCAATGGCACCTTCCCTTTGGTACCCCTTTTCCTTGCTGATTTAAAACACTCAGTCCCAAAAGCTTATGGTTGAGTAGCAGGAAGCTAAATGATGTATTCCAAAGCTCTTAACATACTGCCTTGTGTAAATGGCCCGTTTGAGTATTTCAGAAACCAAACGGAAGAGAAAAGAACACTGAAAGCACTGAAAAGATTAACACCTGTTTCCAGTCTTCAAAGAAGTTGGAGCACACTGTATATATCCAGAGTAAAACCATTTACTCTCTCCCGTTGAGACTTTTTATTCAAATCTTCAATTCTATGTGCATAACATCCACATGCTTATGGGTTTGTTTCACTACAGAATTCCACACAGGACTTAGAAGATGGAGAAGTTATGAATGGTATGCAGACAGAACTCCTGACATCGCCGAAAACTATGGATGCATTGAGGTATATTCTATTTATGTGAATAAGAATATTTTATGTCAATTTAATGTTTGGTTTTTTTTAGATTATAGTTTTTATTTTATAGGAAACATCAAGATAAGTAGAATACTTGAGTGAAACCTAATTCTAAAATTAATTGCTAAATTACTTTTTTCTCTCATTTTCTTTATATGATATGAGAACTTCCTGACAAACATATATACAAATGAGCCTCAATGCTTCCAACTCTTCTGCAACCTGGATTTCTTAATTGCTTGTTTCTTCTCTTTGAACAACAGTTTAAAGTGAACATTTCAGTGTTCATCGTGGTGCAGTGTTTTTCTTTGATGTCAGCTCCTTGAATATTACTGTGCCTTGTGTTTTAACAATCTTGCAATATTTTACTCTATGTGTATAAAATGAATCCGGCCTATCAGCCTGGATTTTTCATGTTTTTAATGTAAGTAACTTATTATACAAAGTTAGTTGCTGTCATGTTTACGGGCACTTGCTTTGCTCTGTGCTAATTTCCAGTTCATCCCTAGCTACTGCCTGGGTTCAAATCCCAGCTCTGCTGCTTATTAATTCTAGGAGCTTAAGCAAGTTGCTCATCAATCTTTGCCTTAGTTTCTGGTCTGTAAAATGGAAATAATATTAAAACCTTCTTCAGAGGGTTAGTGTGAAGACAAAATTAGTTATCATGTGTAAAGTACTTTGAACAGTGCCTGAGTCAGAGTAAGTCCTGTTGCTACCACTATCATCAACGTCATCATCATCTTTATTATTATCATCATCATCATTTTTAAAGTTGCTTCAGAATTTGCATAAGTAATTTCATGTTTAATAGATTGTTGGCTTTAGCACTGAAAGGTGATGCTTTTGAGACTGATGGTCATTCATTCATTCAGTCCAGTTATTAATAGGTGCCAAGCATGTTACATGGAATTAGCTTAAAAAAAAATGTGTGATCACCTTTTATCATGCTGCTTTACTGTGTGGATTTTCCTCAAGCTTATAATTTATGGCCATATGACATAGTTACTCTTTATTTAGATTGTGTTTCTTTGATTAATGAGCTGCACAATATTTAAACTTTGGTACAGAAAATCTCCAGGGCACTGTCTTTTTAGAAGCTTGATAAGATTGTTTTTGGAGGTAGGCATAATGAATGTAATACTCTTACTCTGTTTGCCTTTAATTTCATTTTTTTTAATAAATTTATTTATTTTATTAATTTGTTTTTGGGTGCATTGGGTCTTTGCTGCCACGCGCGGGCTTTCTCCAGTTGTGCCGAGCGGGGGGCCACTCTGGCGTCGCGGTGCGCGGGCCTCTCACTGCGGCGGCCTCTCCTGTTGCGGAGCACGGGCTCTAGGCACGCGGGCTCCAGAGCGCAGGCTCAGTAGTTGTGGCGCACGGGCCCAGCTGCTCCGCAGCATGTGGGATCCTCCCGGGCCAGGGCTCGAACCCGTGTCCCCTCCACTAGCAGGCGGATTCTTAACCACTGTGCCACCAGGGAAGCCCTAATTTCATTTTTTTAATGTTAGCCTTTTGAAAAGTTTGCTAACATCTTGGCTAAGTATTACGTTGTTATAGAGTTAACAATTGTTTGGTTGATGGCTGCATGAACAAATTAGCTCAGCTTTCTCCAGATACAAGGAATTCAGAGAAATGGACTATTGGACTTTTAAAAAATAATATTCTTTAATGAAAATACATATGTGTATCTGTATAATTTGATTATCACAAGGGACTTTTTGCATGAGTTTTATTATCACTTTTAGCAGGCTAAAGAGTTGCAATTCAGAGCGATTAACTTCTAGAGACCCAATCTACATTCACCACTCTTGTCTCCAAATCCTTTGACTCCAGTGTTACCTGTTGTGTGCACCTTCACTGATTCCTTGGTGTTTTATTTCATGATGCATAATCAGGGCTAAGAAACTTGATGTGGTGAGCACCAGTGTAGGAAAAATCATCTGAAATTAGTTTGAGGCCAAGATCAGAAAGTAGAGTGAATGCAAATTCCACTGCTTGCAGACTCTCAGTTGGGGGAAAGATGAGGATTTTAACAGCATGGAATGCGAAGCTGGGGCGGGGGGTGGAGGTGGGCAGAGTGGCAGGAAGCTTAGAGATTAAAATTCTAGGGCAGGACATTGGTTCTAGCTGGTATGGGATGAGGAAGAAAGAATGGAAGGAAATGAGGAAGCCACTTACAGCTGAGTTACATCATCAGTTTTCTCCTAAGACAATGATAGTCTGATACCCCACAGAGCTTGGCCCAAGCATAGGACTTTGGACTCACTTCCATGCAGACAGCATAGAAGCTAAGTAAATTACTGCGGAGTCCATCTCAAAATGGCTTCAACCTGTTGTGATGTTTTAATTCCCCTAGCTATTGTTCAAGCCTTTGTTACTCTCTGTCAGACTATTGTAATAACCTACTAACTCTGCCCTGAAGTGTCAATCTCTCCTTATTCTCATTGATCCCACATATCACTACTGGATAAAATTTTTTTTCTTTTTTAAAATTTATTTATTTATTTTTATTTGTTATTTTTTGGCTGCACTGGGTTTTTGTTGCTGTGTGCGGGCTTTCTCCGGTTGCGGCGAGCAGGGGCTGCTCTCAGTTGCAGTGCACGGGCTTCTCATTGTGCTGGCTTCTCTTGTTGCGGAGCATGGGCTCTAGGCACACAGGCCTCAGTAGTTGTGGCACGCAGGCTCAGTAGTTGTGGCTCTCAGGCTCTAGAGCACAGGCTCAGTAGTTGTGGCACACAGGCTTAGTTGCTCCGTGGCATGTGGTATCTTCCCGGACCAGGACTTGAACCCGTGTCTCCTGCACTGGCAGGCGGATTCTTAACCACTGTGCCACCAGGGAAGTCCCTGGATAAAATTTTTTAAACCACAGCATTTATCAAACCATTCCTTAGTTTCAAAACTTTTGGATTTATTGAAGTCCTGAGTTTGAACACTACCTATGTAACCGTGGACTATTTATTAAACCTCTTTAAAATGTTCTTTTTTTCCTATGGAAAATGGGCAGTTACACTAGCAGCATACTAAATGAAAGGCTGGATAAACATTAATTGCTATTGCAATTATCATTATCACACATACTATAGTTTATTGTAACTATTTGTCATTCTCCCAAACAAGACTATGGATCCTCCAAGGATTCCTGACACCAAGCACAGATCTTGGAACATAATAGCAGCATATTTGTGGAGTGAATGACTGAATGGATAAAACACAGTGCTTCATAAATCATAAGCATAAGTATAAACTGCTCACCCATTATTAACACAAGCATTTATATTTAAAGAAAAATAACATTTAGAGGCAGTTCTCCAAATAGTCTTACAATATATCTTATAATAGTCTTACAATATATTATAAGACTATCTTACAATAGTCTTACATGTATCTCTTATGAAGTACTACTCCATGTACTTTGATCATAAGAAGACAATGAAGCAAGAGGTTTCTATTGGATGTCTCTTTTTTAAAAATAAGATTACTGCTTGGTGTGCACTCTCGTTCATCCACAAGGGTGACCCATTGCCCCTTCTGAGGACTGCTGTGTGGCTGACAGTGTCTTGGTGCTCTGGCCTGATGTTAGGCCTGAGCCTCTGAGGTGGGAGAGCCGAGTTCAGGACATTGGACCACCAGAGACCTCCTGGCCCCATGTAATATCAATCGGTGAGAGCTCTCCCAGAGATGTCCATCTCAATGCTAAGACCCAGCTCCACCCAACAACCAGCAAGCTCCAGTGCTCGACGCCCCATGCCAAACAACTAGCAAGATAGGAACACAACCCCACCCATTAGCAGAGAGACTGCCTAAAATCATACCAAGTTCACAGACATCTCAAAACACACCACCAGATGCAGCTCTGCCCACCAAAACACAAAAAATCCAGCCCCACCCAGCAGAACACAGGCACCAGTCCCCTCCGCCAGGATGCCTACACAAGCCACTGAACCAACCTCACCCAGTGGGTGCAGACACCAAAAGTAACAGGAACTACAAACGTGCAGCCTGTGAAAAGGAGACCCCAAACACAGTAAGTTAAACAAAATGGAAGACAGAGTAATATGCAGCAGATGAAGGAGCAAGGTAAAAACCCACCAGACCAAACAATTGAAGAGGAAATAGGCAGTCTACCTGAAAAAAGAATTCAGAGTAACGATAGTAAAGATGATCCAAAATCTTGGAAATAGAATGGAGAAAATACAAGAAACGTTTCACAAGGACCTAGAAGAACTAAAGAGCAAACAAACAATGATGAAAACACAATAAATGAAATTAAAAATTCTCTAGAAGGGATCAATGGCAGAAAAACTGAGGCAGAAGAAGGATAAGTGACCTGGAAGATAAAATAGTGAAAATAACTACTGCAGAGCAGAATAAAGAAAAAAGAATGAAAAGAATTGAGGACAGTCTCAGACACCTCTGGGACAACATTGAACACACCAACATTCGAATTATAGGGGTCCCAGAAGAAGAAGAGAAAAAGAAAGGGTCTAAGAAAATATTTGAAGAGATTATAGTTGAAAACTACCCTAGCATGGGGAAGGAAATAGTCAAGTCCAGGAAGCACAGAGAGTCCCATACAGGATAAATCCAAGGAGAAACACGCCAAGACACATATTAATCAAACTATCAAAAATTAAATACAAAGAAAATATATTAAAAGCAGCAAGGAAAAAACAACAAATAACATACAAGGGAATCCCCATAATAATAACAGCTGATCTTTCAGCAGAAACTCTGCAAGCCAGAAGGGAGTGGCAGGACATATTTAGAAGTGATGAAAGGGAAAAACCTACAACCAAGACTACTCTACCCAGCAAGGATCTCATTCAGATCCTACAGAGAAATTAAAACCTTTACAGACAAGCAAAAGTTAAGAGAATTCCGCACCACCAAACCAGCTTTACAGCAAATGCTAAAGGAACTTCTCTAGGCAGGAAACACAAGAGAAGGAAAAGACCTACCAAAACAAGCCCAAAACAATTAAGAAAATGGTAATAGGAACATATATGTCTACAGTTACCTTAAATGTAAATGGATTAAATGCTCCAACCGAAAGACATAGACCAGCTGAATGGATACAAAAACAAGACCTGTATATATGCTGTCTACAAGAGACCCACTTCAGACCTAGGGACACATACAGACTGAAAGTGAGGGGATGGAAAAGGATATTCCATGCAAATGGAAATCAAAAGAAAGCTGGAGTAGCAATTCTCATATAAGACAAAATAGACCTTAAAGACTATTACAAGAGACAAAGAAGGACCCTGCATAATGATCAAGGGATCAATCCAAGAAGAAGATATAACCATTGTAAATATTTATGCACCCAACATAGGAGCACCTCCATACATGAGGCAAATGCTAACAGACATACAAGGGGAAATCTACAGTAACACAATAATAGTAGGGGACTTTGACACCCCACTTTCACCAATGGACAGATCATCCCAAATGAAAATAAATAAGGAAACACAAGCTTTAAATGACACATTAGACAAGATGGGCTTAACTGATATTTATAGGACATTCCATCCCAAAACAACAGAATACACTTTCTTCTCAAGTGCTCGTGAAGTATTCTCCAGGATAGATCATATCTTGGGTCACAAATCAAGCCTTGGTAAATTTTAGAAAATTGAAATGGTATCAGGTATCATTTCTGACCACAATGCTATGAGACTAGATATCAATTACAGGGAAAAAAGCTGTAAAAAATACAAACACATGGAGGCTAAACAATACACTACTTAATAACCAAGAGATCACTGAAGAAATCAAAGAGGAAATCAAAAAATACCTAGAAACAACTGACAGTGAAAACACGACAACCCAAAACCTATGGGATACAACAAAAACATTCTAAGAGGGAAGTTTATAGCAATACAATCCTATCTCAAGAAACAAGAAACATCTCAAATAAACAACCTAACCTTACACCTAAAGCAATTAGAGAAAGAAGAACAAAAAACCCCCCAAAGTTAGCAGAAGGAAAGAAATCATAAAGATCAGATCAGAAATACATGATGAAGGAAACAATAGCAAAGATCAGTAAAACTAAAAGCTGGTTCTTTGAGAAAATAAACAAAATCGATAAACCATTAGCCAGATGCATCAAGAAAAAAGGGAGAAGACTCAAATCAACAGATTTAGAAATGAAAAAGGAGAAGTAACAACTGACACTGCAGAAATACAAAGGATCATGAGAGATTACTACAAGCAACTCTATGCCAATAAAATGGACAACCTGGAAGAAATGGACAAATTCTTAGAAAAGCACAACCTTCCAAGACTGAACCAGGAAGAAATAGAAAATAGAAACAGACCAATCACAAGCACTGAAATGGAAACAGTGATTAAAAATCTTCCAACAAACAAAAGCTCAGGACCATATGGCTTCACAGGTGAATTCTATCGAACATTTAGAGAAGAGTTAACACCTATCCTTCTCAAACTCTTCCAAGATGTAGCAGAGGGAGGAACACTCCCAAACTCATTCTACAAGGCCACCATCTCCCAGATTCCAAAACCAGACAAAGATGTCACAAAAGAAGAAAACTACAGGCCAATATCACTGATGAACATAGATGCAAAAATCCTCAACAGGATACTAGCAAACAGAATCCAACAGCCCTTTAAAAGGATCATACACCATGATTAAGTGGAGTTTATCCCAGGAATGCAAGGATTCTTCAGTATATACAAATCAATCAATGTGATATACCATATTAACAAACTGAAGAAGAAAAACCACATGATCATCTCAATAGATGCAAAAAAATCTTTCCACAAAGTTCAACACCGATTTATGATAAAAACTGCAGAAAGTGGGCATGGAGGGGACCTAGCTCAACATAATAAAGGCCGTATATGACAAACCCACAGTCAACATCATTCTCAATGGTGAAAAACTGAAACCATTTCTTCTAAGATCAGGAACAAGACAAGGTTGCCCACTCTCACCACTCTCATTGAACATAGTTTTGGAAGTTTTAGCCACAGCAGTCAGAGAAGAAAAAGAAATAAAAGGAATCCAAATTGGAAAAGAAGAAATAAAACTGTCACTGTTTGCAGATGACATGATACTATACATAGAGAATCCTAAAGATGCTACCAGAAAACTACTAGAGCTATTCAGTGGATTTGGTAAAGTAGCAGGATACAAAATTAATGCACAGAAAACTCTTGCATTCCTATACACTAATGATGAAAAATCTGAAAGAGAAATTAAGGAAACACTCCCATTTACCATTGCAAGAAACAGAATAAAATACCTAGGAATAACCTACCTAAGGAGACAGAAGACTGTAAGATACTGATGAAAGAAATTAAAGATGATACAAACAGATGGAGAGATATACCATGTTCTTGGATTGGAAGAATCAACATTGTGAAAATGACTATACTACCCAAAGCAATCTACAGATTCAATGCAATTCATATCAAACTACCACTGGCATTTTTCACAGAACTAGAACAAAAAATTTCACAATTTGTATGGAAACGCAGAAGACCCCAAATAGCCAAAGCAATCTTGAGAAAGAAAAATGGAGCTGGAGGAATCAGGCTACTTGACTTCAGACTATACTACAAAGCTACAGTAATCAAGACAGTCTGGTACTGGCACAAAAACAGAAATATAGATCAGTAGAACAGGATAGAAGGCCCAGAGATAAACCCACGTACATATGGTCACCTTATCTTTGATAAAGGAGGCAAGAATATACAGTGGAGAAAAGACAGCCACCTCAATAAGTGGTGCTGGGAAAACTGGACAGCTACATGTAAAAGAATGAAATTAGAACACCCCCTAACACCATACACCAAAGTAAACTCAAAATGGATTAAAGACCTAAATGTAAGGCCAGACACTATAAAACTCTTAGGGGAAAACATAGGCAGAACACTCTATGACATACATCACAGCAAGATCCTTTTTGACCAACCTCCTTGAGAAATGGAAATAAAAACAAAAGTAAACAAATGGGACCTAATGAAATTTAAAAGCTTTTGCACAGCAAAGGAAACCATAAACAAGACGAAAAGACAACCCTCAGAATGGGAGAAAATATTTGCAAATGAAGCAACTGACAAAGGATTAATCTCCAAAATATACAAGCAGCTCATGCAGCTCAATATCAAAAAAACAAACAACCCAATCCAAAAATGGGCAGAAGATGTAAATAGACATTTCTCCAAAGAAGATATACAGATTGCCAAGAAACACATGAAAGGATGCTCAACATCATTAATCATTAGAGAAATTCAAATCAAAACTACAATGAGGTATCACCTCACACCGGACAGAATGACCATCATCAAAACATCTGCAAACAATAAATGCTGGAGAGGGTGTGGAGAAAAGGGAACTCTCTTGCACTGTTGGTGGCAATGTAAACTGATACAGCCAGTATGGAGAACGGTATGGAGTTCCTTAAAAAAACTGAAAATAGAAATACCATATCACCCAGAAATCCCACTACTGGGCATATACCCTGAGAAAACCATAATTCAAAAAGGGTCATGTACCAAAATGTTCATTGCAGCTCTATTTACAATAGCCAGGACATGGAAGCCACCTAAGTGTCCATCAACAGATGAATGGATAAAGAAGATGTGGTACATATATACAATGGAATATTACTCAGCCATAAAAAGAAACGAAACTGAGTTATTTGTAATAAGGTGGATGGACCTAGAGTCTGTTGTACAGAGTGAAGTAAGTCAGAAAGAGAAAATAAATACCGTGTGCTAACACATATATGGAATCTAAAAAGAAAAAAAAAATTCTGATGAACCTAGGGGCAGGACCCAGATGTAAAGAATGGACTTGAGGGGGCTTCCCAGGTGGCGCAGTGGTTGAGAGTCTGCCTGCTGATGCAGGGGACACGGGTTCGAGCCCTGGCCTGGGAAGATCCCACATGCCGCAGAGCGGCTGGGCCCGTGAGCCACAACTGCTGAGCCTGCGCGTCTGGAGCCTGTGCTCCGCAACGAGAGAGGCCGCGACGGTGAGAGGCCCGCGCATCGCGATGAAGAGTGGCCCCCGCTTGCCACAACTGGAGAAAGCCCTCGCACAGAAACGAAGACCCAACACAGCCAAAATCAATCAATCAATCAATCAATCAATCAAACATACGCATCTGATTCAAGATCCTCATTAAAAAAAAAAAAAAAAAAGAATGGACTTGAGGATACAGGGAGGGAGAAGGGTAAGCTGGGACGAAGTGAGAGAGTCATGGACATATATACACTACCAAATGTAAAATAGATAGCTAGTGGGAAGCAGCCACACAGCAGAGGAAGATCAGCTCTGTGCTTTGTGACCACCTAGAGGGGTGGGACAGGGAGGGTGGGAGGGAGACGCGAGAAGGAGGAGATACGGGGATATATGTATACATATAGCTGATTCACTTTGTTATAAAGCAGAAACTAACACAACATTGTAAAGCAATTATGCTCCAATAAAGATGTTAAAAAAAAAAATAAGATTGCACTTTAAGCTTCTCTTTAATTAGCAAGAAGTGTATGCAAAAGCCTTCCCTTCATTCCTAATTTCTGGCTCATTCCTGACCTCACGTTATTCCAGATATGCCTCTTTTCCCAGGCTGAAAACTGTCATCACATCTTATCCTATCTTCTCCTTGGCCTCTCATTTTGCAAATTATTGACAGAGTCCATTTCATAATACCTTGAATCTTTCTCCATGTTTTCATGCTTTATTCCTATAATCATTGCTCAATCCCTAATACCTCTCAGCTACATTGTTGCAGTAATTTACTAATTCTTACCTCAAGTACCAATTTCTCCCTTGTCTTTCCCTTTTCCAGTTGATCCCACGTATCACTGCCAGGTAAGATATTTCTAAACCACTGCATTGATCTTACTGCTCTCATTCCCCAAACCTGTCGTGATTCCACCTTCTAAAAAATTAAGCGTGCTTTTTTTTCGTTGTGGAATTTGACATATCACACTGAGGTTTGATCTCAAGCTGATGGGTCAGCATTATCTCCTCATTATCTTACCCTCTGTTCTCCTCCCTTCCTCACCCCTCCTCCCCTCTCCTCCTTTCTTTAGTATCACAGCCAATCCATGTGTCCACAAACCATCCTGATTCAGTGTCTCAGTGCAAACTGTTTCCTCGCCTGTGCATGATCTCTCCACGCCCTCACCAGCTTTTCTGGTTGAAGATTCATTTACCCTTCTCAGTTCCATCTAAAATTCTACTTCCTTGGAGAAGATTTTCCTGGTTCCAGCTTTCCTTCCTGATCCTGTTCCCTTTTCTGTGAACCTCATCAGAAAGCACCTCTGCTTTGAAACTTACATGTCCAAGTGGTTGAAAACTACTGCTCTGAGAAGCAGTAAATTCCAACTTGAGTCCTGACTTTACCTTATATAAATGGTGTGATGTTGGACAGATTATTTAACCTCTCTAAGCATCGGTTTACTTATCTGTAATGGAAGTGATATGTTTACATTGTACATTTGATGTGAGTACATGTTATAATACCCAGAAGATGATTAACATGCTGCCTCCCCCCAGATAGCGTACATTCATTGGGAACATACTGCAAGTACTACTACTGTTCTATTACTTTGTATTATTTTTTGTTACCTGTCCTAATCTGCCTGCTGATTATGAACTCCTCAAGCATTAGACTTTGTTTTTTCCTTGCAGAACTTCTTCATTGGAACTACTCGATTGATTGCATTAAGTGAATCCCACCACCTTTGACAACAAATTCTTTGTTAGATTTTTACTCAGTATATTCGTATCAACAAGACATTTCATAAGTTGTTAAAAGAGTAAATGCTAAGCGTTCTCATCACAAGAAAAAATTGTTTTCTCTTTCTTTAATTTTGCATTTATATGAGATGATGGATGCTCAGTAAACTTACTGAGATAATCATTTCATGATTTATGTAAGTCAAATCATTATGCTGTACACCTTAAACGTATACAGTGCTGTTGATTATATCTCAGTAAAACTGGGGGGAAAAACCCAAGACATTTCACTGTCAAGTAGCCTTCGGCGTCATCAGCAAGCTCTTCTTGGAGGTGTCTCTCTGTGGTCCATCTCTCACATTGCTGTATATGACAGTCCTGGACATCAGTCCCCAAAGAACACCCGCCAGTAACTTCTCTCCACTCATTATTACCCACTGTGTTCTCTGTCAGCAGTCTAATTATGAAGAAAATGTGTTCCTCAATCCTACAGTATTTACGGATTAAGAAAAAAAAAACTCTTATTGAGGAAATCAAGTTGAGGAAAATTTGGAAAGTTTGAAATAGGTTATTGCCTTTTGAACCCATAAGCTTCTTTGTTCCTTCAGAAAGTTCTAATAATAATACTAATAGCTGATATTATTGAGTCCTTTGTATATGCCAGAGACTGTGTGTTTGATGTATTTGTATAATATTCTCTATTTTTTTCTTTAAAACCAGCAACTCTATTAGGAATTTATCTTAATTCCCTCATTGTCCAAATGAGGAAACGTACTTGTGGTCTTAGTTTAAATGATTTACTCAGGCAGCTGACTCAAAGCCACCACTAGGATACACTTCTCTCTAATTTCATAAGTTAATCATGATTTCCTCCTGAAACAAAGTATCTCCCCTTCCCTGCCCTCAGACCTGTGTCTTCCTTACCCTAAACTAGTGGCCGATCACTGGGTTGACTAATCTTAAAGATGCTGTGCATTTGCCTTGTGCGGAGAAATTAGACCTACAACCATCCGTCTGCAGCCCCTTCTGTCCCTCAAGCTTCATGTCTTTCTGCTGGAAGGAACCAAATGAAGCACTTTCCATCTAGTTCTTGCCATAGCCGTTCACAACAGGCTCATTTTAAACCACTGATTTTGTACTTTCACCCATAGTTTTGTACTAAAGTCTTAGGTAGGTAGCAGCTGGTTCTAGTGATTATTTGAATCAATTTTGTCAGTTGGCACTTAGAACATGTAGCTTGCTTAATACTATTGGACCTAATGCTTGGTGACCATCTGCTTTTGTTTTAGTACGTCTTAGAAAGTTGAATTAGCTATTTTGAGCTTAGTGAAATCTTCTGACTTTTCTTTTTGTAACTGAAATACTTTTCTTTTGGCCCGCAATTCATTTTTTATCTGTTTTTCACAAGTAGCTGCCAATCCCTTTTTCTTTCCACTGCTAGAATAGCCTTCTCACCTCATTCTCTACATTTCCATTCTCAGTCTGCCTCCAAAACATAAATGTGCATACCCTGCGCACCGGTCCTTGAACTCTACTGTGCTGTTTGCCTAAACAAATAACATTAATAGCGTATTTTCACATCTTAGTGAAATCTCATTTTATGAGATGTGTATTCAAGTAATTGTGTCTAGCCCTCCTTGCTATGTTTATCTTCCATGAGGGTATATATACAGGGATTTCCACAGAGCTCCATCAAGTATATAAAACACTGAGTGGTGTTTTCCCCTTTTAAAATAAATTTAAAAAGATGGACTGGTCTATGAGTTTCCTTTTTCAAATGCTTTTCTTTCCATCTTGAAACAAATAATGGGTAACAATTTATAAAGAGCATGGTAAAACATAGTCTGTGTAAAACTTGTAATGCTTGTCTATAGATCTAATAGATCTAATTCTCTAAGTATCTGCATTTAACAGTCAACAAAATTGAAAGTCTTTTATGCTGCTTTTTCTGGGATAGTAATATTTTTGTGATAGTAATTTAACATTTGTCAAATATCATTCTAGCCAAAAAATAGTGACTATCATGTATAAAGATAGCATAAAAGTTTATTCTGAAATACTGAAAAAGGGAATCTTATAAAGTTGAAATAAACCTTAATACTGCATCCTCCAACAAAGTTTTAGTGTTTTGAAATAAGATTGATAACTTTAACAAATTATGTGATTTACTTTTAAGTAAATGTAAAAATACAAGTTTGATGATTACTAAAGAGTAGGTGTCAGTACGCTACATAGAATTTATTATGTTTTATAGGAGAGGTTTTGAGTGGGATAAAGAAATACTTGCAAACTAGAAAAAAGAATCCATAAAGCCATTCTAAAATTTTTTAAGCTGAAATCTTGTTGTCTAGACTAAACACTTATATTCCAAAAGCATCTGTATAATACATATGAACGCTATCTATCAGCATGTGGATATTTAATACATTTATTAGGAAAGATTTGTGTTATGCTCTAAGTGTAAAACTATAAAATTATGTTATAAAGGTAGAGATAATAAAGTTTCAGTGGTTAAACAGAATTTTCGTCTCTGTTTTTAGAAGTCTTTACAATAATACCATAACCCTAGAATGTGTATGCTTTGGGTTTAGTCTTCCTCAAATACCTATGAATGCACTATAAATCTATTATATAAAAGTTATTTCTTTGCGGTCCATTGAAAGCTGCACAACTTTCTCTTCCCACCAAATATTTTATATTCAGGGCTTATAATGCATACCTATATTTAGGATTTCATATGCATATATTCATGTAGTGTCTATGCTTACACAGAAAGTATAGAAAAGAATCTACTTTATCCCTTGATATTAGCACTCTAAGATTTATTTTATTTCTAACTTTTATTCCAGGCTTCTGATATAACCTGCTTGACTGAACAAAGTTTAAATATATCAGCAGTATCTGAGCAAAACTCATTTGAAATTTACTATCAGTTTTGAAATTCCATCCCTTTCCATAAATGTTGGAAACTAACATGCTCTTTTTTGCAGTTCTTAATGATAATAGGTTTGCAATGAAAACACATTAAAAATAAGCCTAATCCACTGATGAGAATATATTTAATATATTTATTTTAGATTGCTGATAATTTAGGAAGTACTTCATGCAGAGTGAATTCATTAGGCATTTTGCTTTCTTAATGCTGTTCTCAACTTTCCAGCAAGGAGCCAAAATTTTCCCATTTTCAATTTGGAGCAGAAATGTATTTGTAGCAGCTGTAGCTCTTAATTTGACGTATAGTTTCAGGTCATTTTCATGTAAATAGGAAACAATAGAGACCTGCCTACAATTTCCATAATGGAGATGTTTGCTTCAACTTTATCATTTTTCCTCTGGCAATTTTATTTTCTCTCTCTGGGATTAAAGGAGCCAATAATTGTTCATGGTTATTATTTTTCATCTTTATAAAAACTTGTTAGTTCCACTTTCCATTACTCCAAAGCTCCCAGTGCCTTGTGTATTTCAGTCATACACACTATCCATTAATGTTTCTAGCTCATCCTTTCCTTAATCTGGAGTAGGTGAGGCAGGTCAGGCTTTCCATTTCTTTCTGTAATACATTTTCTCCAGGCTTTTCAACTTCTTTTTCTACGTCTAAAAAAAATAAAAAATAAAATAAGAGGTGAAAATTTGGAATTGTTCCATTGAATACAACTGATGCCTTATTGAAAGGCAAGTTTCAGTTTTGATTTATAATGCTTTGAACATGCCCATATGTATTACCAACTGTGGCTTCACAGTTGTTTAAAATGTAATTATGTGCTTTTTCTAATAAAAATGTGTTTTATTTCATTTTTCCTCTGTTCTGGAGGAAAAATCCTCCTTTATGTTTTAAGCATAGATATGCTTAATTCAATGTATTTTATCATCTATTCAGTAATTTTCAAGTGTGTCTCAATGGGGAGAAATTTCATTTTTGTGTACATCCTTTTAAATATGTTGATTTATGCAGATTAAGTTAAGTAGGAAGTTATTTTTGTACGTAGTCATTTCCATTTTTTCCTCTTCTAGGAAAAAAATAAGAAATCAGATAGTCTTTTAAACATTTTATTTCTTGGATCTTCTGAACATACCAGCAAATCATGTACTCCTTTGATTTCATCTCTGCTGTTGAATTTACAGTAGTTGTTATAATCCTAAGTTTTTTTTTTGTTTTTCTTTTTAATATGCCACATCTGGTTTTTTTTGTTTTTGTTTTTTAGCAGAGACTCATTTGTGCTTTTTTTTTTTTTTTTTTTTTTTTTTTTCTGTCCCAGTAATATGACAAGAACAGTGGAGATTTCTGGGGAAGGAGGCCCCTTGGGAATACATGTAGTACCTTTCTTTTCATCTCTGAGTGGAAGGTAAGATGTTTTCCTTATATCAGAAGCTCATACTAATGAAAAACTTGACTTGAGCTCATTTTCCCAAACATTTTTTAGAAGAGGATTAAGCGTATGTCTCTGTTATTTAGATAGACACCTCAAGATATACTTCTGTTGGCCACTTATGTGTTAGAAACAAAATAACATCACTTCTAGGATACGATGGAAAAGAAATCATGGCTTCTGCATTTACAATTAATTAAGAAGTACTTTATTAAAGTATTCTTATCAGTGACACATAGTAGACAAATCGTGGAAAGACTTTAACATATTGTTAGAGAAATATAGCAACTGAATTTTTTAATGTTCAAAAATACACTTAAATGAAATAAAGTAATTCCAAATGGATATTTCTTGATATGCCTCAGGTTTACAGAACTTAGAATAATAAATATTCTAATATTATAAGTAGTTATATCAGAAGCTAAATATGTTTTGATTTTAGCTATAGTAGCAAAATGCTATTATTCTATTTATTTTGTTCTAAAATAAAATGTAACCAATTAAAAATAATTTACCACATCCTTTTGAAATTTTAAAGATATTGTATTTCTAAATCCATGCTGGTAAATGGTAATTTAGATTGCATCACCATCTCTTGAAATTTGTGTCTACTTAACTGGCTGTAAAACTTGTTTTACTGATGGGAATGAAAGTGTGTGCCTGAGAGTGAATATTAGTACTATTGTAACAACCTTACAAAACTAGTATTAGATATTACGTTATTATAATACTTTTCAGTAGGATGACTACCTTTTGCACTAGATTGATACTGACAAAGGCTGTCAGAAACTTAAAGAGAATGAATTTCTCACCCATATGATATGATTTTAATTAATTTGCTAAATTCATTTTCTTAAATATATCATTGAAAAGGCAAAATACCTGATTTTTGCTTAGGTGATCAAAGACCAGAAAAGTCAGTTGATTTTTCTCAGGGTCATACAAAATCCAGATATCTTGACTTGACCTCACTCCATTGCTCTTTCTAGAACAAAACTTTTCCCAAAGCTTATATAATATTTATTTACTGGTTCTGAATATTTATTCAATTTGGTCTGCCATATAGCGGGAAGAACAGATTTAGTCATGATATTTTGGTTGGCATCATTTTCAGTAGGTAGCCATCTGCTACCTGTAATTGCTAAGTCATCACCTTCTTTAGCAAATAACATCTGATGCCAAGCTCTTGCTGGAATGAATGTCCCCTAAAAAGAAATGAACTGAAAAGCTAGTGGCTCTTATTGTCTCATTTCCTGTACGTGTTAATAAGCATGTTTATAAATGTTATGGGTTATGGCACAGGACAAGCTGAGGTTGCTTTTGATAGACAGAGAGAGTATTTACCCAGTTGTCACGAGGAATTCTAATGGCTTTTGTCAGAAGTGTACTGGTAGAGCTTTGTGAAATACCAGTGTGGCTAAATTACTAGGCCCTTTAGCTTAATGAAGCTGGAATAGACCACAAGATCATCCCAATTTTCAAAACATGAAGAAATATACAACATGACAGTCACCCTACATCATTTTCAATCGTTCAGAAAACAAGCTGACCCTATAGACCAAAAATCACCTTCTCTCACTTCAAATGAGGAAAACACACTAGAATGCATTGATTTACTCCCTGATCCTTCCTGGTTCTGATTTCTAGCATAAGCTTTATAGAACAGGAAAAAGTATTGGACTCGGATTTGGAACAATTGGATTTGAATCTCACTGTTCTCTTTTGTATAACCTTGAGTGAGTCCCCTAAATTTGCCTCTTGTGAATACCTACTTCACATCAAGGTTGTGGGGATTAAACCACATTAAAAATGTGAATGCTCCTTGTGAAACACACAACATACAAATGTGTAAATTATTAGGATTAATACTATTTTGGCTAAAACAGAAAAACCTTGTTCAGAAATGAACTTTTATAAGTTCATGGTCAACTGTTCAGTAAATTGGTGAAATAGTTTTCTCTGTGTGTGTGTGTGTGTGTGTGTGTGTATTTTTTGCTCTCCACTGGTATTATAGAAAGGAAATTTAATTAAAAAACATAAAAAATTATATGGAAGTGGAGACATGAGCCAATAAAAGTTAAGAAGTAATGAGTACAGGCTGAAACAGCACACTTAACTCAACCCATGTGTCTAGAAGCAACTGCATACAGAGTGTGTCAGACAAGTGTCTGACTTCATCATGCCATATGGTTGCCCTGTGTGAGCACGGGGGATGGGGGGAGTTAAGGTCATAGTGGTAGACTTAATTCTTCATTTCCTTCCATTTATTGGTTTGTGTGATTATTTTAAATTAGAATTTACATTTAATTATTTACTAAGACTACTGTAATTCGCTCTGCCTTCAATTTCTTTTTAATTTTTTTCTTTTACAAAAATAGAGCCACACCTGTTGTAGAATTAAGATCCCTAATCAAAGTCAGAACACCCCGAGTACAACACACTGGCTGCTGTACTAAATAAGGCCTCAGTGGTTTCATTGGGGTGCAGAATGCTGCTTGTACGGAGGACCATTGGCTCGCACAATAAAAACAAAAATGCAAGAAAAAACAAAACAAAACAAGAGTCCCTGAAAGTAAAAAGCAACTTAATTTCATTCATTTTTTTTCAAAAACAAAAATATATATAGTTTTATTTTAGAATTAAAGCATAAAATCTAATTGTCAGTAAATAAAGATAGCATAACATACCTGTTTCATAGTAAAGACAGCTGAATATGAGGCAGAAGAAGGAAGGAATGGGTGAAGAGTGATACATAATGTGAGCAGAGGAGATGTTTAGGTAAAATTTCTAAGCTGGTGAGCGGCCTAGGCCGTGTGATACAGTGGGAAGAAATGAGGAGGCCAGCAGGGCGTAGGTTTGTGCCTAAATGATCATTAGAAGGGCAAGAAGCAATTGTTACCCCTCTTATTCTGCGGGGCTGTGGGTTTCAGCCTCCTTTATCACTGCTTCTTTATGCAAATTAACTGGTTCATCTTGGCCTATAACTCATCGACGGCATTAATTTTTAAATCCTGAGAGTCTTGGTCCCAAACGAGATAGCTACCCACAGCTCACCCATTTGGGGCAAAGAGGATAAAGAGGGACTCTTTTCTGAGCCTTCTCATACTGGTCTGGATGAAATCAAACTGGAAGGAATCCACCCCTTCCATAGAATAAAGAAGGCAGGAGTGGTTTGTTGCCAGGGAACAAACTAATAAAATCAGTTAGTTTTACATTTTACCAAAATTACCTCTGACACATGGGTTTTACAGTTGGGCTTATTCTGTCAATAAATTTTTCATGGAAAGTTAGGTTATTTAGTTGAGTGAGGTTCACATAGCATACTCCAGCTGTAATATGCCAGCTAAATTGCAACCCAGTGGCCTGAAAGAATTAATTCATCTCCCAAAATGTGAAATTAAATCCTAGGGAGTAACATTACATGACTGATGATGTACTGAATTAAATTAAAGGAAGACTTGAATGCTTGTTAAAAAAATATCGCTTACATAAACTAGTTTATAACCGCATGTGAGCCTCCTAATGGGTCGTGTTATTGTGAATCCACCATAACAAAAATCCAAAATGTGAACTATTAGAGAGTTGTTCAGTTTAGGAGAGAAACAGTATTTTATTCTATTTCTTTCCCTTTTTTTTTTTTTTTTTGACATGTCAAATAGTTCAATTTTTAATATTATGTTATGAGATTAAGGTGGGATTAGTACTTTAAATATATTAATTTAAATCTCAGATCCTTTATCAAATAGTAGCTTTGGCCCTTATTCTCTTCCACCCAGAAGATGATTAATTTACTAACCTACTAGAACTAGGAAATGAAGCATCACTGCACACTTGGCCTGTGACCCCGAGCTTTCCCCACAATAGGTGGCATGACTATTTGCTCTGCTCTCTCCTGTGTCAGTGTACTGTGTTCATTTAACTTATTTAAAGTAGAGATCTAAATAGCCCTGCATGTGCCTCTCCTCCGGCTGTCTTGAGATGACGTGAGCTCATCAGATGAACTGAGGCCCTGGAGGCCGAGGTCCCACTTTGTGGCAGCTCCAAACAGGAAGATGGTTTTCTCTTCCACTTTCATTAGCGACTCCCCTTTTTTATGGCGGACCCTATTATGTGCGCATAAAATGTGCTCATGTTTTATTTAGATTCGAGACTTAATGCAAAGGGACTACGTAATAGCACCTAAGGCCTCTATATGAAAGAGGGTGACAAAGTAGGAAAACAAGAGGATGAGGGAAGAGGAGGTGGTGGTTTCCCCACATCTAGCAGATTCCCCTTGGAGGACATATCTGTCTGTTTTATCCTGAGACACCTGGGACCCTGACATGCCGCAAGGAACAGGGAAATCCCTCCCATGAGAAATGGCTAAAGTACACACAAGTTTGATTTCTTTTAGTTTTCAGTTCAAATACTACCAGTATGTAGTAAGTGCATGCAAGTACATACACACACACACAGTTGAATTCTTTCTTTTTATTGCCGTAGCTTTCTTTCTCCTTTTCTTTTTCCCCAACCCCGCCCCCTCCTGACTCTAAGTCACAGCCCCGAAGCACCAGGAAGTTCAGGGCATCCTCTCTGAATCCAGACTCTTCCTGGTTGAAATTTCAGACAACTCTTCCCAAAGCCCTGATTTCATCTGGTCACCATCTCGCTCAGAAGCAGTGAGTGGCATGAGTATTACTCCAGCCTCATCAGATACGTCCATCAGCTGGTGTTCAAGGCCCCTTCACGTGGCACTGGCCTCCACATCCAGTGTGAGCTCCCACCCTGCTCCCCTTACACACACCTGTTCGTTCCTGCCCCTGTGTGTATTCTCTCTCTCCTCCAGTTTACATCCCACTTTCTTCCCAAATCCTTCTATGAAGACTCTAGGCTTATAGCTCCAGTTTTTTCATTTCTCCTGTACTCCAAGCCTGTGCTGAGCCATTGTCCTGATCCTACGGCCCTGTCTCATATTCCTCCATCAGAAGTGCATAGAGAACACTCAACACACACTTGATTCAGTGGCACTAACAAATGGGACCGAACTTCCTTCTAAACTGAGTAATATGATGTCTGCCAAACATTTACTTCTTCAAATGCATATTATTGGAAGAGGTAGGAAGACTGCAAAAAAACTACTGTGAATACCTAATCCTCTCCCATTATCAAACATCGAGCTGCCCCCTGGGCACCAACTCAAACTTACTTATTACAGTCAGCCCTTCTGTGAAGCCCTCTCGAAACCACGAGTCCTCTGTGTCCTCAACTCTACTGAGCAATGCTAGCCTTTTCTAGGTTAACTACAAGCATGAGAAACGGGATTGTAGGTCATTGTGCTCTGGGCTGGTGTTTATGTATATGTGTCTTGAAGGGCTTCTTCTCTTTAGTGAGTCATGTGTGCGAGTGTGTTTTTTTGTTTGTTTACTAAGGATTTAAATAACAAACAGTTGCCTGAATATAAAGCATACTTTCTTTCATAAATAGAAACCAATATTTATTTCTGAACAGTTACAAATGGAGAAACAACTCGCAGGTTATTCAGTCATTCTCTTCCAACCTAAATGTTGCATTTAGGATTCTAGGGCTCTTCATCCGTGGCATTGAAGAAAACAGCAGGTCCAAGCGGGAAGGACTGTTTCACGAAAATGAATGTATTGTAAAAATCAACAGCGTGGACCTCGTAGACAAAACCTTTGCTCAGTAAGCATTTTTTTCATTGTTTTATTTACTTTATTGATTCCTATAATGCTTATAATAATAATTACTGAGCTCATTATCAAAAATGTAGGTAGAACTTCTGGTAAGTTCCCTTTGACCCCAGAACATCTATTTTCAAATGTGTCCTGTGTTTTAACATACTCAGAGGTGGGCTGCAAATGTCCCTGACAGCCCTGAGAAGGGCAAACTGCAGAATAGAGCAAACCTTCTGTCTGGCTGTCTTTCTGGGGCATCGATAGATGGGTTTGTTTTTCTTGGGATACAGGTCAGTTAGACTGGTATTTAAGAACTCTTCACAGACTATTAGTTCGGCTTATTAATTAACTTACTTGGTGTCAGTAGTCTTCCTTAAACTAAATATCTGCGAGAGATGACTGTGAAGACTCACTGAATAATAGAAACAAATGGAAAAAAAAGTTAAAATACTCTCCCTCAAGAAATTATTTCTCTGCATGTGAAAATGTTACAGGAATAGGTCTTTGTACCTAAGAATTAGAGTATGCAGCAGTCTGCATATGCTTTTTTATATGTATATTGGCATTACAGTGGAACAAGGGAATAATCACGAATACTCTTTAGTAATGATCACCAACCTCTCTTGTTTCAACCAAAACAACTCATAATATATCTTCTCTGTGACCATTAGTTGCCAATATTGTGTTGGGTGGAGGGACAGTGTGGTAGCTGCTTAAGTGTGGAAGAAAATGAAGCCTTAAGAGTGTATTTCTAAAAATAATGAATAATAGGCAAAATTATAACTATTATCAATAATGATATTATTTTTATTTATCACTGTGCTTGTTACCAGGACTTAATAGGAATGCAAGGCAGACATTATTCTCCCTATATTATAGAGGTAGAAATCAAGGCTTATAAAAATTCAATGTGGAGTAGAAATTGACTTCTAGTCAAGGAGCTGACCAGAGGAGTTGGGCTGTCTATGTGAAGTCTTCTCCCTCCTCCCCTAACATTGTAAGCTCTTCGTGAATAAAGTGAGGGGGAGCTCAGATAGCAGTTGGAATTATGATTAATTATTATTTGGTGTGGCTGCTAATAACAGAGACCTGAAATAAAGGTAGCTTAAACAATATTTACCTTTTCTAAGGACAGATAAGTGTGGAGATGGCAGTCCAGAGTTGGAATGGAGGGTCCACCATCATCAGTGAGTCAGGCATCCTCCATCTTTCTGCTTTGCCATCCTTCTTATGCGGATGCTATCTTTAAGCTGTCTCATGGTCACAATATGGCTGCTGGAGTTCCCTCCATCACTTCTGAGTTTTAAGAAATAGGAAAGAGAAACAGTAGAACAAAAAAGTTTCTGCCTCCCAGATGAGCCAGATTTTCTCTAACCTTTCATCTCATTGGCAAGAAAGCTGGGAAAGAGAGTTGTTTTACCTAGTCATAAGGTATAAGGAGACATAAGGAAGAAGGAAAGAAAAAGTAGTAGGAAATTTGAGGAAAAGCACAAAGCGCTAAGACAAAAAAGTAAAAACATTAGGGACTCTATAATAGAATAACAGGGAGGGTGCATTTTGGATTGCCAATCCACTGTGATATTTGACACAGTCAACGTACCTACCAGACATCTCTGTGGCGAAACGTTTGTGTCAGAATTGGGCTTCTGCAACACAACCCACATTAGGAAAGACCTGTACTTTAGATTAAAGTCTTAAAAGGAAACCAAATGATAATCTGATGGAGACTATGAAAGATGTTTGTTCCATTTAAAATCAGAGCTTGCTTTTATATTTACTTCAGTAAATACTTCTGGGTAGAATTTCAGATTTAGAAATGCTTAAAAGCTGTGGGTCATTGGACAAGTTACTTAACCTCTCTGAGCCTCCATTTCTTCATTTTGCAAAATGAGAGCTAATTATACTTACTTAACATGGTTGTTAAAAAGGTTAAATGAGAGAATCGTGCATGTTGATAAGGCACATGTAGCCCAGTGTGGTGGCACCTAATGGGCAGGCCATACATGGTAACTAGCGTTTAGTTAGCAAAGTCACATTGGTAGTAATAGTGATAGTATCTCCTGTGCTTATGCTCCTGGGATGCTCCTGTAGCCGTGAGGCTGGGCGCTTTGGATGGCATGCTAGGAAGCGGTATCATTATATGTTCACTGTCTTTCAAGGGCGCAGGACGTCTTCCGTCAGGCAATGAAATCTCCAAGTGTGCTGCTCCGTGTGCTTCCACCTCAAAACCGGGAACAGTATGAAAAATCAGTCATTGGACCTCTTAACATTTTTGGTAACAATGATGGCGTTTTGAGAACAAAGGTGCCACCTCCTGTCCATGGAAAATCGGGAATAAAGACAGTAAATCTCACAGGAACAAGCAGTCCTGAAGAAGATGCATCAGCTTCCCTGCAGCAAAGCAAGAGCCCCCGAGTACCAAGACTAGGTAGAAAGCCATCCTCTCCCTCCCTCTCTCCGCTCATGGGGTTTGGCAGCAAGAAAAATGCAAAGAAAATTAAGATTGACCTAAAGAAAGGTAATTATTAAATTATGCTTAATAGCATTCTATTATTGTAACATGTAAAATTGGTTAAGAGAAATGCATTAAGGCTAATTTTGTTAATTCTCCCTTCATTTAATTGAATCAAAGAATAGATTTAAGTGTATACTACAGTAACTTAAATTTCTTAAAATCGTGGTACTTTCTTATTCTTTTTTCTGGAGAGTGTAAATTATTTGAAGCAAGAAAATTATAAAGACCTGCTGTGAAACAGAAAGAACCATTACGAACTTGGTAGGAACAGAGTGTTATTGTATCAGAACTTAATACTAAATAGGCACTGAAATTCAGTTATCTGTTTTAAGCAAGATTAGTGATTTTTGAAGCATCCTTTAGTCCAAGTCCGAAAAGCCGATATATTGTTTCTGGTTCTCTAAGATAGTTTTATACCAGCAAAAAATTATTCCTCAGCAAATATGTAGTAATTATTAATTTCACTAATTCAACAATGCAAATAATTTTTCAAGTATTCTTAATTTCAAAAGCATGTATAACCTTTTTTCTTCATCTTTTTCAACTTTTTCATCCATTTGAAGCCCAGATCAATAAGACTAGATCATGTGTGTTCATAGATATTTATACAGTATTATACATACACACATACACATTCATGTATTTCTGTGCTTTTGTTTATTTTGTAACTTCTCCTGATAATCCCTTCCCCCACTGCAACCTTCTGCAACACACTGTGATTTTCAAGACTCCATTCAAAAGAAACCAAGATTTTATGGATTCTTGTCTGAATTAATAGGAAATGTAATGATCACAAGGTAGTTTTAGAATACTTATTTACATATATCTAAAGCAAATTACATGTACCTTTAATTGGGATATAGAGATTATTCTGAAAAACCCTCTGGTCAAAATTTTGTCCTCCTATAAGAATTCTATACTGGGAAGAAAATGTATTGATAGGAGGCACAATTAGGCTTTTTATGTAAATGCATCACTTGTGCTTTTCATACAAATTATGCAGCTATGTATAAGACATGGGGTTGAGTGCTTTGAGAATAAATAAATCAGACACAGAACGTGACCTTAAAAATCCATCAGAAAGCCTTGAATGCAAAAATAAAGAATATTACATCCCACAGCTGTGTTTTGGGAAGATTAATCTGACAGAAAAAAAGATATACTAAAGAAGAGAGCATACAACAAGGGATCAGTAAAGGGTGCACGGTGTCTGTCTGAATATAATATGTATGCCTAAATTGCTGACTGGATGTAGGCAGGAAGAGAGAGGAATTACTGTTATTGCTGAGGTTTTCAGCCAGGGTGTCTTGCACAATGGAGATGCCATTACGAGAAATTAGAATTTTAAGTAGAAAAGGCAAGGATCTGGGTTGGAGAAGGAAGTTCATAGTGAAATTTAAAATGCTTGTGAAAGTATGTGCATGGTAATATCCTGGAGACTGACACCAGAGAGATTAGAGACAAGCAAAGTGATGTAAGTGTCATCTGTAGGGAGATGGTAGTTGGAGCCAGGAGCATGGAAGGCAGTCTAGAGGACAAATTGTTCCAGATCCTTGGGGAACATCTATGTTTACGTGGGAGAATGATGGGTAAGAGAAGGACAGACATGTTGTGATCAGAGAGGCAGGAAAATAATCAGAAACTAAAAACATGAATACCAATGGGGGGAGTTAATTTCAAGAAAATGGTTGGTGAGAAGTGTCAAAGCTAGAGAAGGGGAAAGATCAGAATCGGAAAAATGACTGGATATGGTCATGGGTAGGTAGTTGGTGATGGAAGATTGAAGAAGCAGTAGGATTGATGTAAGGATTTTTTAGGGTAGAGAAATCTAAGCATACCTTCACATAGAGTGAAAAAAGACATAAACTCAAAGAGAGAAACTGGAGATGCAAGAGAACTGGACAGGAGTAACAGGAACGAGTGATGGGACAATGGGATGCCGTACACAAGGAATGGAGACTCAGGGGGAGGGGGAAGCACAGGCTGGCTAGTTGATTGAAAGCCTGACGTGTCAGATGGCCTCTTGCTTCTCAGGAAAGTATGAAGTCAGGTTATGGTTTACTGAGAAATCAGTCTCCCAGGTATATAGATAACATGTGGTGTTTCTTCTAGGACCTTAGTAAATGAAAGTTTTATATATCTACACTGGCCCTAAATTCACTGTGATACAATCATGGCCTGTAAGGAACTGTAATCTGTATTTAAAACCAGAAAAACTGAAGCATATTTAAAATATTTACTGGAATGTCAATACTTCACTTATTCTGCATTAGTCTAAATTAGGTGGATTTAACTATAAAATTGAATATAATATTACTCCTGCTGAAGGTTGACCATGCGTTTTCCTGGTCTTATACACTAGGACCTGAAGGACTTGGTTTCACTGTGGTTACCAGAGATTCTTCCATACATGGTCCTGGTCCCATTTTTGTAAAAAACATTTTACCAAAGGGAGCAGCAATAAAAGATGGCCGCCTACAATCAGGGGACAGAATTTTGGAGGTAAGAATTAGAATGAATATCTTCAATAAAATCTTTCTTAGTGTTTGAAATAAGGATATAAAATGTATTAAATTTTGAATTCAGTATGTTGAAAACTGTACTTATAGACAAGATAAGGACTTTAATTAGAAAACTGGTTAATCAATAGCCTATCTTTGTAAGCCCTCAATAAGGACAATGATATGGGGCCAAATAATAGTGAAAAGTTTTCCCGATCTCCTCTTTCTTACTTCCGCCTCTTAGAGTCCCTGGGGAATTTGGGTCAAATCCACGAGTTCATCATATATTTAATTAGGGCTAAGGATTTCAAATTTGCACCCAAGCCCTTGTAACAGTTTCCTTAAACTTCTCCAAGAGTGGGCCAGCCTGTCTCAGGTTGGTCTATGCATATAGAGAAGTATTTGGAATACCCAAAGCAAGAGGCTTTTTTTTTTTTTGTCATTTATTTTTGTTTGATAGCATCATCTTCTTGGCTAAGTATATATTGTCAATTTACCTTTCAAGAAATCATGTTCGTTGAAACTGGCTGGTTCCATTGAACTTTCTCATGGCATGGAAGTAGCACTATAGCTTTTTATATAGTTCTAGATCACGATAGAAAATGGGCCAAATGACTAATGTAGTTCCAAATTACAATCTCCAATAATCTATGGTAACCTGATGACTATAATTTTCTAAACATGGAAAATTGTAGAATTATAACAAAAAAAACTTATGTCTCAAGAATTTACCGTGTGATAACGGTCCATTTCTCCTATTTGTATTTGGCAGAGAATGGTAACAGCTAAGCATTTGAAATCAGCTTCCTTCCTACTTGAGGAATCATTCTCTGGTATCTGTCAGTTTGATTTGTCCTTGCTAAGAATGTGATGTCTTAGGGAAAACTGCTGATGCCAATTACTGAATGTCTGAGGCTGTCCAGCACCACAATAATGATGGTTGGTATATTGCTAGTATCATAAACATAGTTGGTTTGGGCTCATGTATTCAGTTTTCATCTTTCCAGAGCTTCATTGATCATGGGAGCCCATTTGCTGCTTGCTTTCAAAAACCATCTCGGGCAGAAGGGGATGGCAAGTGTTTTAATTGTGGTTGCTCATATGGTTGCCTGCATTAGGTAAATGGCAGAGATGTCACTGGACGAACTCAGGAAGAGCTCGTGGCCATGCTGAGGAGCACCAAGCAGGGAGAGACTGCATCGCTGGTCATCGCCCGCCAGGAAGGAACTTTTCTGCCCCGAGAGCTGGTAAGGTTCAGATCACAGTCTTACTGAATTTTCAGTACAGGACATAATACACTCAGTGAATTCATAATAGCTGAGAAATGAGTTCTAAGTCATGGGCTTCATTTGTAAAAAAAAAAAAAAAAAAAAGTGAATCACACTGACAGTGTTTTGTCCCCATTTGGGGTATCACTGTTTTAGTGATGATGTGATGATGCAGTGAGGTGGGTAAATGCAAACAGTGCTTCAAGTGTACGAATTCAAACACCCTTCAAGGAGGCAATTTAACAATATTTGGTAAGATAAAATGCACATTGAGTATGTGCTATGGGCTAGGCCCTGTGCAAAACACAACCAGCAGAAATGTTCATGGCCCTACCTTAGTGCAGTTAGCAGTCTAAAGGGAAACTAAAATATAACCAAGTATTTAAAATGGTGATGAAGATTATGAAAGCAAACTGCGGAGTGCTACAGTAATATATAACAAGGGAATTTAACCTAGTCTTGAAGGCTGGGAAAGACATCTCAAGAAAGAGAATTTCAAAAGTCTTATTAAAAATGTGTACCCTTTGAACTAGTAACTATACTTTTAGCAATTTGTCCTAAACTGATCATCAAAGATATGGAAAAAATTCTTCTATATTGATTTTTTTTCTCCAGTCCTGTTTATTATAGTGATATATTGGGCATGGTACAGCAAGAAGGTATTGGTTAAATAACTGGATCGCTTTCCAATGAAATATAATAAGTACTTAAAATGGTCTCTGTGAGGAATTAATAATAATATGAGAGAATGTTCATAGTATATTATTAAGTAAAAAGTTGGGTATAAAATGGCATATGCAGTATGACAAATTACATTAAAAATCTTTTTTAAAAAGCTGGAAGGAGATGCACCCAGATTGTTGGGATTATGAGAGATTTTCATTTTCTCTTTTTTTTTTTTTTTTACAATGAACACATAATATTTATTATTGAAATATTTAAGGAGGCTTTAGAAACTTCAAAGGACTTTTATGGCTAATAATAAAGAAGAATAGATGTGGTCTAAGGACTTCTAATTACCCTTTGTTTTTTATTTCCTTTCAATCTATATAAGAAATGACAAAGGCACATATGGGTAATATGATAGGTTCCCCGAGTTAGATCATCAGAATAGTGAGTGTTGAGAAAATTGAGTATAGTTAACTTGAAAAAAAAAGTTTAGTACTGATAATTGCTATCACATATATAAAGAGTTATTGTATGGATTGGAAAGTAAATTTTAGTCTGTTTCTTCAGATAGTTTATATCCATTAATTTACTTATGCATTAATCCAACAAACAAGTTACTGAGCATGCGCTGTGCAGTAAGTTGGAGGTTCTGGGGATACAAAAATAATTAAGACTAATTTCCTGCTCTATGTGAGCCTGTTCCAAAACAAATAGTTGGAAGTGATAATGTTACAAGCACTTTCTAACTGTTGGAGCTGTCCAAGAAGGAAACAGGTTATTTAGCATACTGAAACAGAACCTGCCTCACCATCTGTCAAAGATGCTCCAGAAACAATTCTCCTGTTGGTAAGGTGATAAGACTAGATAACCTCTAAGATACCTACTCTGGGTCTAATATTCTGTTACATGTGTTTATATCCACATTTGAATATACAGCTTTCCTGAACCTCGTCTCTTATATATTAACCCTCCTTAGTACTGGCCAAAGGAACCCCTGCCTTCCATGTTTCTGTACCATGGACTTTCCTTTTGATCCTTTGTTATCTTTCCCCTCATCTTATCCATTTTTCCGCTTGTCCTCTTTTATGCTTTGAGACGGTCCATGATAAAATAGGGAAGGGGAGATGCACTCCCCACCTCCTTTCCGCTACTGGATTCCTCCACACTCACTCGTCTCCTCACTGAAGCTCCCGACTCTTCCTAAGGAGAAATGCTGTCAAAACTCGAAGTCTAGATTTTTTTTCTCTAAATTCAGATAGATTCTTTCCCTCAATCTTTTATTTATCCAAAGACGTTGGTCTTTCTCTACAAGGGTCAAAGTGAAAAGAAACAATACAAGAGGGGGCAGCATGGATATATAGCAGGAAGCCCTTACACTTCTTATTTAATTCGTTGGTTGCTGGTGATAAAAACGGTTAGAAAACCTCAGTAGGACTATGTACTTGTTTCAGGGATAGGAGAACTAGGAAAGAAGTTTTGATTGTGTATTCTTTTGAACTGTGGTCCTGGGAGGAGTAAAATCCTGCATATAGAGAGAAATATTCCAGGCAGCCCCTAGGCATGCAGAGGAACCCAATAGCAGAGCTCCAGCTAGGAACTCAAACACTCACGAGTCCCTCGTTCCCCATCTAACAGTCACTTATACCCCTTTTCCATATGTCCTCTAGAATTCCCAACTGCACAGCTAATTCCTTCCTCCTATAAGCTCTCCCAGCCCCCGTTACCCCCACCAACTCCCAGCCCTGCGCCCTGTAAGGGGGAAAGGGATGCTGATCTTATTCCAGTTTGAAACTCTGAAAGCATTTTTAGTCAAAGACAATTACATCTAGAAGTTAGCAAATGGAATAATAGAATTTTTGGACTAAAGGGAGCTGAAAGAATCTGTGAGTCCAACTCTACTTTTGTAGCTGAGAAAACAGAGGCTCAGGGTGGTTGAGTAACCTGTCCATGGGCCCACAGTCAGCAGGAACTAGATGCCTAGGTTTCTTAGCATTTACTATTGTCTCTGAAGCTCAACTTCTGTCCTTACTACCTACTGTGTGATCCAGAGCAGATCACAAAATCATTCTGAGGCTCAGTCCTCATATGTATCATTAGATTTCTGTGACAATTAAAAGAGATAATGCATGCAAAGCTCTAAGTGTTGCTTCTGGTCAATTGTAAGTACTAAATATGTTAGCTATACTTGTTTCTTCTAGTACATTACCACTTCTGTAGTATCGTAAACACAATACTGTATAGGTATTATGGGGTAAATAAATTTATGCAGGCTTACCTGGGATTAACCACTATTTTGAACATTGATTGTTTTCTTTTTCATTATTTTAATATGTATTCTGGTATCCAAAATACAGAATTACAGACAAAATTTGTGTAACCAACCAAATTTACAAGCCAGGCAGCCTGTATATATTATTTCACTCTCATTTAATATAATTTAGTGACATTGGATTTCTATCCCAGAAAGTGATATCATAGGCCAAGCCCACCAGGGAGCATATTAAATTAATTGTGCAACTATGAGATTATAAGTGAAAATAAATTCTTTGTTCTCATCATTTTCTGTGTTACACAAAATTTGGAGGGCATGTGGTTAGTATCCATTCTCTTAGAATTCTCTGGCAAATAGTCTCTTTAAAAAATATTTGACTTCTAGCTATCCAAATATGTGGAATATTCTTTGTAACCACAGCAAAGCAAGGGCCTTTGAGGCTAACAAGCACTGAAGTAACGTGGACCCAGAATCTTTGTTTTGGAGAAATGTGGAATAATATTATTTTTCCAGCCCCAATACCTGTCTTGAATGCTAAATAGCAGGAACTCTGCAGGAAGTTTATCAAGAGGTCATATTTGGCATTCATGGGGCTATTTCAGTGGGAAATACTCAGAGCGTGTGGCACTGGACTATTTGAAAGCACAGAATAAAGAAGAGTGTGCGACGTGATACATCTTTGTATTTTTCTTTCAAAAAATTGAAGATGGTATCATTTCGGTCTCTTCTCCCTTATTGTGATTGATGCACACACTTGACTTGCCACTGAAAATCTGGCAGGATGAAGGAAGGACAGCACTTCCTGCTTTTGTCTTGTTCTATCTCCTTTGAAGAAAACAAACTGTTTATTGGTTTCCTGTTCTGAGAAACTGTCCTCTCCCTTTTGTTAAGCTGTGCTATTTCGTGAGCTCCGTACCCTCTTAACAGCACTGCTCTGCCTATTTTCTGACAGTTAAATCTTCCTTATTTCCTTGTTATCATTAGCTTCCTGTGAAGTCTTAACGCTCACAGCCAAGGGAGCATGTGGTCAGCAGTTCTGCAGGAAGGCCCAATATAGGATGGTCTCTCGAATGTGACCCTCTGTCATTCCAAAGGCCTCAGCATCCATTTCCTGGTCATTTCTCCTGACTTGCCACATAAGAGAACTGTGCTGAATGCTTGTATTTGCTGGTCCATGTCTTCCTTCCTGAGCAATTGGTTAGTATCCCAAGTATAGCAGCACGTTTAGCCAACTTTCTTTCCATCTGTGGCAGTCTGGGTTGAAAATCAAATGAAAGGAATTTATATAATAACATCATTTAATAACATCATTACTATTTAGCTCTTTCTAGTATTTTTACCAAAAGAACTGAGCTTCAAAGGTAATCTTTCCAGAATCCCAGTCTAGAAGATCCTTTGATGTTCTCATCCCCTTACTGGGTGAGAGTTTATTAAAGAGGTGTTCACATAAGGAACACTTTTGCAAAGGGACTTTGAGATTAGTGTTGGTAATAGAATCAGAAGGTGAAACTGCTGTATCTGCGCCTGCACTTGAAACAAAAACTGTGCTACTTATTCGGTGGTTTGTTTGGTCTGTTCTGTGAGAGACATGGTCTGCAAGTTATTTTCCATCCCTGATACCTAAAATTCTTTTCGTCTTGTGCAAAGTGTCAGATAAAGCTCTCTTTCCATTCAGAAAAGATTCTGAAAAACTAAAGGTTTTCTATGTATTCCATGCCTGTATTTTTAAGGACTTCAGAGGAAGCAGCACTTTATTATTTGCCACGTATGTGCATGTACATGTACATGTATGTGGCTGTCTTCTTTTGTTTACAGGGGAAAAAGTATTCTGCCATTTCATTGTTAACCTGTTTAACGTTTCATGTTCTGACCTGCTGCCTTATCTTTAAATTATCCTGAAAATCAGAGCAACCCCTGGTGGGTAAAACAAGCTGAGAAAATTTCATATGTATTTATAATTTCTACCTGCCAAGTTTGCCTGCTATTAAGCAGTGGCCTCTGCAAGGGGCAATAACTATATTTCAAGCAAGCAAGTTGCTCCTGCCTGGAATGACTGAGATCCCAAAGGTAGCCATGTTTGTCATGCTGATCTGACCTTCCCTCAGGAGCATCGCTTTTGCTGAGAAAAAAACTGATGCATGCATATGTGGAGGCGCCCTTAATAGTTGCTGAGATCGGTGCATTCCAGCACTACCGTTTCACCAGTCCCGGTAACTACCTTAGCAAATGACACATGGCCCAACCCCTTCACGGTTTACTCCATCTTCTTCCTAAGTGAAAAATTCACACCTCAAATGTCAAATTATTTAACATCGTGAATCATGCAAGAATTTTAGTTTGAAAACTTAGATGAACCTCATTTAACTGATATTTTATTCCCTTTGGCTATTTGATTCAAAATGATTCCATGCTTAATTAACCAAGGTACTTAAGGAGGAATGAATATTATAGTGGTTATTTGTGGATAAGTAGCAGAACTTGAAGGATGGATTCAGAATGATTTTTCTACCTAAACCAGAGTGCAAGAGTTATGTTTTAGAATTTAAATAACTATGCAAAAACCAAAATGCATTGCTATATTTTATAGATTCTCCAAGTAACTCAGTTCTATGACTTCAGATGGAGTCCTTGCCAAGGTACAATCTCCATTTCTGCCTCTTTCTACAGTAATTTCAGTTTCCTTCTTACTGCATTTCTGTTCAACCAGTAGTCAAGGCTCTGCAACATGACCTCCAGAATCAACAAGATGTGTCCCTGTCCTCAAGAAGCTTCTAGCCCATAAAGAAAAAAAAGAGTGATGAGTTGATCAAATTATGCAAATAAAGTGTTATGAGAATTCAAAGTTGGGGACCAAAAAACCTTTAAGAACCTAATGGTATTTGAGAAGAATCTTGATGATTGAGTAGGATTTCAAAATGCAGAGCGGGGGGCAGGAAATAGCATCTTCAAATACTCAGAGATTGGAAAATACAAAATATATCAAGGAGATAGTAAGTAGCCCATCCTGGTAGATTACTGAGCAAGGAGCTATCATGAGTAGTATTGTTTGTAAGGGGTGAAAAGGTATTTGGATACCTGCTAGGATCTGTTGCAATTCACTAGACTGTAATGACAGGGAGCTTAAGAGCTGGGTTTAGTCAGACCTGGGTTGAATCCTGGCTCTCCTACTGATTGGCTGAATGGCCTCGATTAAGTTACTTCCCTATGCCCCCACTCCTCATCACAAACATGGGGATCAGATTTTTGTCTACCTAAGAGAAATGAGATGCATGTATAGGGCACATAGAATGGGATTCAGCAAATGTTACTTGTTATTGTTATTGCTCATCTAAATGAGAGATATTAAGTGCACAGCTAGGGCTTCCCACTCATTGGGAACGGAGAGGGGTATGGAAATAGAAAACCTTGGCTTTGGCATCTGATAGATGTTAGGGTAATGGAATGAGATATATCAAATCTACCCAAGTTTTGAGTTTGGATGTCTAGAGATAAAAGATACATAGGCAGGTTTGGAGAAGAAAACAATTATTCTTGGCCTAGAATTGTGTTCCTTTCATGGATCCCAAGCTGGTCCATGACCAGTGGTCATCAGCATTTTTGCCTTCTCCCTGCTCTCTAGCCATTCCAAACTTTTTTTTCACTTGTTTAAAATGTTACCAGTGCCCTCTCTTTGTCAATCAATGGCTGTGAGACTTCCCTCTGCTTAGGACACCCTCTCCCTTCCCTCTCACCATACAACTCCTTAAGACATTTACTTACAGAGCCTCCTTGAACCCCCAAGTCTGGGTTATGCAGCCCCACTTAGTTTTCCATGTATATTCAAAACTTACCATGCTTCTGAGTCACCTTAAGAACTGTAGACAAACAGCAATTAAGAGTCCAGGTTTGGGAGTCTCATGGGCTGAATGTGAATCCCTGCTTCACAATCTTACTCAACCTCTCTGCCTCAGTTTCTTCACTCGTCCAATAAGGATGATGATAGCACCTACCTTGTAGGGTTGTTGTGAGAATTAGTTGAGCAGAGATGCTAACACGTGGTAGGTGTCGAATAGTGTTGACTCCTGTTATTTCCCATGCCTGGTGCACAGTGTGTGCTCAGTAAATATTTGTTGACTGAATAAGTGAAAACTATGCATTATTAAAATAGACAATATAGAAAGCTGGAAAAGGTATTGCTAAAACAGCTATTACCCCTGATCTATATCTAATCTGTATTGAATGCATTATCCATCCTGCTAAAGTCATTTTAAAACAAAAAATATGCAGAGATTTCCTTAGATATCAGGGCACTAGCAACTTCTAATTACACACAAGACAATGAGGGTAGGGATAGTTAGTATTAAATGTAAAGATGTAGACATAGAGAATGGACTTGAGGACATGGGGTGGGAGGGGGAAGCTGGGGCGAAGTGAGAGTAGCATCGACATATGTACACTACCAAATGTAAAATAGATAGCTAGTGGGAAGCAGCCGCATAGCACGGGGAGATCAGCTCGGTGCTTTGTGACCACCTAGAGGGGTGGGATAAGGGAGGGTGGGAGGGAGACGAAAGAGGGAGGGGATATGGGGATATATGTATGCATATGGCTGATTCACTTTATTGTACCGCAGAAACTAACACAGTCTTGTGAAGCAGTTATACTCCAATAAAGATCTATTACATTTTTTTAAAATAAATGTAAATGACAGTTTAAGTAGTTTAAATTATCCTGAAGACATTTGCATGGTCTAGTTGTACAGTTTATTTGTAAAGACATATAAAAACAATAAGTATCAGTACTTTTTATTTTAAAACATTAGAGGTATTTTTGAAGCATTAAAAGTATTTTAAAGTACTTTTAAAATGTTTCAGTCTTGGCTACAATAACGTGTGAGAACAATGGTCCTCAAAACATGGTCTCAGACCAGCAGTGTAGCATCACCTGGGAACTGGTTAAACATGCAAATTCTCAGGCTCCCTCCAGAACTAAGAAATCAGAAACTCTAGGGGCGGAGCTCAAAGATGTATTTTAACAAGCCCTCCAGATAGTTCTGATGCACCCTCAAATTTGAGAACCACTGGAACAGTGATTTAGTTCTAGAGTGTAACAAGGCCTACAGGATACCTTACTGCCTGTAGCTGACTAGCTTCAGTAATCACATTTTCAACTTTATCGTTCTGTTCTGCAAACAGTTTCTTGCGCTGTGAAAAGTATTCAGTGAAAATTTCAAGCCCAGCTGAGTTGCGTCTCTTTAGCCACGTGCCCCTCATTTTGGCAAAGGGCCAGCGCTGAACGCAATCCAGTTACTCAGCTCAATTACACCTGATTCATTTAGGCAAACTCAATCGTACTTGACTTTTTCAGGCCCAACTCGATTGTGCTTTAAAATGTTCACGCTCAGTTTGATTGTGCTCAAAATGTGTTATGTGCCACCTTGTAACTTGTAGATCTAGACACATACCAGAGGGAGGTACTTTTAGGGAAGCTTAGAAGATCGGGTTATTGGCATTTGTTTGCAGTTACACTTATTTTATCTCCAACGTGGTGTGCTGCAGGTAAGGTATCCTCCACCGGCCCCGTGCATGGACCATAATCTACCATCCCCATTCTGCTATGTTGAATTCAGGTCAAAGTTTGTAAAGCTCCTAAGAAAGTAATCCTCGTGTACTGTCACAGAGCCACTATGCTTAGTTGTTCCCATTTATCTCATTTTAAAGGTGGAAAAAATGAGGCACAGAGATATTGCCCCATACCAAAATTTATACTGTTTGTCAAAATCAGAAATATTTTTAAAGGAAGACTTCCACGTCACTGAGATAAGCATCATACGTTCTCACTTGCGCTGTGCACTAGAAGACCAGGCCCTTAATCTCTGGCAATTTTTTTAAATGCATTCAAGAACCCATAAACCTGAGGGATTAATAGTCATCTGCTACTCCCTGGGAAGTACTCATACCTAAAAGAATTTTACTGAACCCTTGTCAGCAAAATCTAGTCTTGATAAAATAGATGATGATAAATGCTCTGGTTCAGCATTATTAAAACAGATGGAGGAAGTGCTGGCCATTTTGCCTGGTTGTATGGCTTCCAGGTGTCAGAATGAAAATACTTAATGGGTTTTATCACAAGACTGGTTTCGTTGGAGTTTGGAAGGTGGTGCAAGGAGGAGTGTTCTGTGCTGAAAAGAAGCTCTCCTGACATTCAGAGGACTGGGGCCTAATTACATTCTCTTGCAAAGTTAAGGATGAAGAGCCATGAGATCTGGCCGTACTCTCATGGCACAAGACATATGTCTTATTAGTGGCCACTGTGACCATGATTAGGCTTCCGGAGGCTAGAAAAAAGAAGAGTTTTCTGAATATACATGTTTAAACAGCTCAGAAAAAGGAATATTGCAACCAGCCACAGACTATATCCTTCTTATTATCCAGTTAGCAAAATGTTACCAGTAATTCATGCCAGCTGTTGATACGGAACAGCTGGTTGAGAAGGTGTTACAAAGCTCAGGGGATGACCTTGATTTGCCTAATTACCCCGATGCCTGTGATCAGTACATTTGTTAAGGTACATTCGCCGTAAGATAAGGAAATGCGTTCATTTTGTAAAGGATATTTAAAGATTAAGGGGAAAAAAGTACTGCCATAATTGATTGTGGTCGACTTTTCCAGCTGTTATCAAAGTAAATACCACACATGTGAAACTGCCGCAAGAGTCCATTTCACTTTGAAAGTATACTGAGAGGTTTGAACATGTTGCATCTGCCTGTTTTTCAAGAAAATGTGTGATCTTTATCGTTAAAGAATATCAGCTTAAGATTGTTACTTTTTTTTTTTTTTTTTCCTAAGGGCTGATAAAACAGAGGCAGACACTTAAATAACAATCTGTTGCCACTTACCTCTTCCCATGCCCCGTCCCTAAAGATTCTCTGGGCAATGACTTTTAAATATGTTCTCATTATTTTTAATGAGTGTGCAGAACATATGATGCATAATGCACCAGTAGATAGGTGCCCTTTTACTGAACTTGTCAGATATAATAAAACATTGAAGGAGTTAAGATGCATTTTTCTTTAAGATATTATGATTATTTAAATTAAGATGCCTAAGTACAAATCATGCACTATTCAATTCCTGTTGCTGCCTAAAGAAAGCCCCACCCCAGTCTTAGTTCTCTCTTTAAAAAAGAATGTTTTATCACAATGTTAAGAAGACAAAAGAACATTTAATATTGTTATGTCTCTTTAAGTTTACCCTTCTTTAAATCTGCCCCAATGGCAGGATATTCAATTATTAACGAGTTCAATTATGTTTCCTGGCCACTTATTGAGTTATATGAAGGACTTTTAACACGGAGTCTTTCCGTAATTAATTCTTTGCATTTCTTAGAGGCTTAGAGGACCTAAGGAAGGATTGTTTAACAGCTTAAAATCTTGTTTCAATTTTCTTATATTTCCTCTTTCTCTTCTTTTCCTTCCTCTCTCCTTTTCTTTCTTGCTCTGACCTATCATCCTGCCTTTCTGGAAGCAAATAACACTTAGTATGGTATCTCTCAATTGCAGAGTACTTTTATGTCTATATTACATTAAAATGCCAGGTGGTGATGAAGAGGAAGGTAATAGTATATTATGTTAAACTACATTAAAATGCCAAGTAGTAGATGAAGATGGTGGTAGAATGGAGAAATATATCATCCCCAAGAGCAACAAAGCCTCCCCTTGCTGGTCTTTGTTGCATAAATATTGGTGCCTCTGGCTCCTGGTTTATGGAACTGTCAGCCTTAGCACCCTGCAGGTGTTACAGACTTTCAGCCTGACTCAACAGGGCTCTCTTCTCTCCTTCCTAGCAGCTACATCTTTCAACTGTAGACCCTTGACTTCCCATTGGAGGAGAAAAACACACAGAAACAAACAAGCAAAAAACCAGAAAGTGGCAACACACAAAAACACCCAACCACAACATGTTACCCATGACTTGCTTGCACTCCATCTCCCTGAGATCAAATGCTTCTCATCCATGATACACAAAGAGAGACTGATGTTCAGGAGTATTGTCTTCTTGGGCCTCCATCTCCCTCTATGTCTGGATCTACATTGATGATAACAGGACCCAGTTGTTCAATAAATATTTACTGAACATCTATTTCCAGTTCAGTTGATCAAATACTTATTGTTTATTTATGCTAGGTGTTGTACCAGGCACTGGGTATTCTAAGATGCACTAAATCGTGATCCCTGAACTACCGGAGCTTATAGACAATGCTAAGCGCCATTAGAGAAACAGGGTAAGAATATGGCATAGTACCTATCATCTGTGGGGAAAGCTAGTGGGAGGGAAATAGGTGTACAAATTTAAGGAAGAAGCTGAGAGATTAATAGTGAACTAGAAGTTAAAAAAGAAAGAAATTAATAAGGGTTTTTAAATCATGAAAAATTTCATTTATGGGGTAGGACTTTTGTTGGGCCATGGATAAGTTCAAAGAAGCAAAGAGGGGAAAACTTCCAGGAATATGGAGAAGCATAAGCCAAAGGCAGGAAGGAAAACTGAGGAAAAGGAAGGAGTAGAGAAACGAAGCATCTTGCTTATAGTGATATTCTTGTTGGCTACTTATGCTATCACAGCAAAATTTGCAAGTCTATAACAAGGCCATTTCTAGGGGTAGCATAGAAAATCCCTCAAATGTGAATTTAGGATCTATTTGAAGCCCTCTTTTATAAGGTCTTTGTTTATAAGTTCTGTGTTTGGCCTTATTCATGTAGCCTACATTCAACTGGAGCATCTACTGGGCTGGAAAGTCCAAGATGGCATCCCTTACAAGGCTTTCAGTTGGTGCTGGCTGTTGGGTGGGGCACTTTGGTTCTCCTTCATGTGCCTTCTCATCCTCCAGAAGGCAGTACATCTTCCTTACCTGACATTCTCAAGACAGCAAAAGCAGAAGATGCAGGTGTTCTTAAGGCCCAGCCTTGCAAGTTGCACAATGTTACTTCTGCCTCATTCTCTTGGCCAAAGCAAGTTACACGGCCAATCAAGATTCAAAAGAGAGGTGGATAGATTCTACATTTGGACAGGAAGAGCAGTTGTCATGTTTCAAGAAGGCATAATTCACTGGGGCCAATATTACAGTCTCTCACGTTAGGTTAGGAAAGTTGGTGAGTACACTATTCTATAGCAGAATGAGTATTGGTCAGGGATGTAAGATTCAGTTACCGGCCCAGGGCTTCCACTGGATGGGTGAGTTTTTAGAAAGGCCATTTAACTTCTTGGGTCTTATCTTTCTATATTGTACTCACAAAATTTTTATTGAGCTCTTTCTCAGTGCAAATAGAGTGCAAGAGATAAAAAAATCTATAAGCCATTCCCCTTTCCTTACTTTGCTGTTTAGCAACATTTTAACCATGACATTCTTGCTAAACATAAATTGCTGTCTCTATTCTGGATACTTCTCTCCCTAGGTGAGGGATATGCTTTTCCCTTTTTTTCCCATCCCATGTAGAGGTTTACTCTATAGTAGACACCCACGACCTGGATTGGGGCTGGGAGTCAGGGTTTGGATAGTGTAGATAGTGATAAACTAATAAATACTAAGATTAAATCATCAGAATAAGAAGTATTTTGACAGTAAAATGGGAGACTTTCCTTACCTATAAAATGAGAAGACTAAACTAAATGGTCTCTTAAATCTCTTCCTACTGGAAATTTCTGTGAATTTCTGTGCATCAGATATTGGCATGACACTCCATAAAGACAGTACCTGAATTATGAATAATCTGTATATATAAATGGGCAGCAGAAGTCCAGCTCTGAGTGTTTGTTCCACAGTTCAGAGTGCCTTGGGAGCTTCTGACCTAAAGAATGCCTTCTCCTAAGTAAAGGTAGAGCTAACAAATTGCCAATAGATATATCTCTTGCCACCTTTTCAACCCCCTGCCATTGTGGTGCTTGTTGCCATAGTAGTTAGTAGACACAGATGGAGCCCTTCTTCTAATACTCTCCTGACACCACCATAGCTTTGGGTACCATAAGAGACTTCTCCCATAGCTAGCTCAGAAGAGAATGTGTTCCTTCTTTCCTAAATTGGAAATTTAGGTGTATTTTCCCATAGAACATTCTTAAATATAGCCCATCCAATAGAATGTAAATTCCTATGTACTGTTATGTTTTGAAGATACTGCAGAGTGAACAAACCTTGATGGCTAATTAAAACCTAGGCACAATTTACCAGTATTTCTTTTTAGGGAAATAAAAAATCGAGTCCCAAGAATCAAATTTACAAACCAACTTACAGCATACAACCTGTTTTCTGACTAGAAATTGCCTTGTCTGTACCCACAGTCACAGTTTATTTAAAGCTTATTTCCATTACACATAGAGAAAAGTGAATGAATTACAAACACTATTCATTAATATTTTGGCCATCCTTAATGGAATAAAAAAAAATCTCTGGGTTCTGGATTCTTCTATTAGAAAAATATGACTGTGTCAACACTAGCACCTTGTTGAAAACTTGGCAGATATTTTCAATGTAATTTATTAATGCAAGCCACCTCATTTCCTCTTGGGTACTAGACAGGTTGTAAGTAAATTATATAAATAAATATTAATATAATTATCAACTTGATAATTTTATGTGCTATGTAGGCATGCAAGAAAATTGAACAAAGATGAAGGCTGCCGTACTTGTTCATGTGTGAGGACCTACATAAGAGTGACTTATTCCCCATATGGTAAGGAGATAGAAGTGCACTAGATCGAGCCTTGTCTTCAGCTGCCTGAGTATGACTGTAAAAATATATATATGTAATTTTTCATGGTGGTTAAGTTAATAACATGCCACAATAATTTGTGTACTTCTTTGTGTACTTTGGGAACCAAATCATATACATCCTAGCTGGAAAGAAAGTAAAGGCAAAATACCTACAAACAAGCTAGGGGCTTATTTTTTTTAAAGCCCAATCTTTGCAGTCAAATAGTAGTTCAGAGGTTCCTCTTTAACCTGTAGGGTTTCTTCATAAAAGAATACCGATAGCATGTAAATGTCTTACTTCCTTCACAAACCTTTGAAAATGTAACCCGAAGATTGCGTTGTCTCTTACCCTCGGCTCCCAGTAGCTCTCTAGGGAGTGGGCATGTCTTATCAGGCAGAAGCAACCAGGCAAGGGCAGCCGGCACATTGAGAGGCCAGGGCAGTGTAGTGGTCAAGGCCACTGGGCAGGTAGTGAAAGGCCTCTTGCTGTGTTAAACAAATGCAGTTTCCTTCCCGCCTTCTGCAAGAGCTAACTTTGTTTTGCACTTCTCTTCTGGTATAAGAACAATAAGGATTCATAAGGCCATTCTGCCTGTGTGGAGATGTGCATTAGATTATCATAAACCCACAGATAAAAAGTGCAGTGGTCAATGAGAACAGGCATTCTTGGATGAAATAAAAGGTTTAATTGAAAGTACTGTCCCATGGGAGATAGATGATTGAGCGTGGTATTGTCGACATCAATTACCATAGACCAGAGAGTGAAGAAAATAAAAGGAAGACCATTCTTTTTTTTTGAGTTCCCAAATCTGTTTCTCTTTAAGAGGAGGTAGGAGATTATCTTAATGGGATGCTGAGGAAAAAAAGTGAGCTCTTGTTCATACACAGTGTTCTTAGAACACTTTTAAAATTTCCTAGGAAGTTGCAGCTGAATTTACTACTAGTACAGATATTTTTTGTTGGAAGTTAGAGATCTAGACAGAGTACAAAGTGTACTGATGCTGAATAATGGTTAAAATTGATAAATATCTATTGTGTTGAGTTATATGAGTAAATGATTTGCACTTATTCATAATTATAGAAATTTTTGGTTCTTTGATTATGCCTCTCAGCTTGTTTTTTTAGTAGGTTGGGTTTCTGTTCTACAACGTAACAGAAAAGAAAAAAATAAGTTGAAGAGGCTTTTGAACATACGGTCCCCATTAAACACTAAACGGCTTGCTTTGTATCACTAAAATATGGCTCCCTTTATAAATCACGCATATTTGTCTAGCCGATGCCCTACTTTTGATGTGACTAAAACAATGAGATGAACTCTACATTCATAGAGAAAAAAGCTGGGATCAAGGACTGCCTTAACAAGAAAATAGTTGGTCAGGTGTCTCTTTTACCAGTCATTAACATATTTGAATTAAGAGTTTGAGTTTTCCTTTAGGTCAAATAGAGTATAAAAAATATTCTGGATTATGTGTGCCTAATGTGCAATACATTTGAAAGGACAAAGACAGGGAGATACCAAATATATTTAGTGTTTTACTTGGTGTTTTACACAATGCTGCCCAATTTAGTTTAAAAAAAAACCTGTCAAAGCAACTTTTAGTTTATTTGCTTTTCAGTTTTATTTAGAACAAATGAATTCGCTCAATAAGTGAATTTAAACTTCTTAGACAATTGTTTAGGAGTGGACATAGACACAGTCTTAGGTTTGAATGTGAAAAATTGCTTTTTTAAGGTTAATTTGAACAGGGTAATTGCCAAATACTGCCAGCTGTCATAATAAAGGAGAAGTGAGTGACAGGTTTACTCCACCCATATCAAAACTCAAGAGCGGATATGGTGATCAGAAGAGCCAAAATAAATGTGAGTTCTTAGAAACATTTGCAAGCTATTTTCCTGCAAAGCTCAGCCCTTCATAGGCATCAAAGTACAAACATGTCGTGATTAAGCTTAGCACTATTATAGAAATGAGAAAGTGGGATCGCTGTTGCTGTAGATATCCCAAATGCACTACCTAATACTCCAAAGTTCCATTAGGTGATGGTGGTGACAGTGGTCTATATTACAAAGTATTGGGACTTAACTAGCAGTTTTTAAACTACTTTTAATATTAGTGAAAATGTCGCCCATTTGAGCTGCATTGGAAGAACTAACTGATGCAGCACTTGTCTGCAATGCTCTTTAATATTTACTGCACACTTATTCTCAGGTATTCATTGGAATAGGTGCTAGTGACATAAATAGAAGTGAAATGGACCTTGTTGCCCTTGAAATCCTTGAAGATTTATATAATAACAAATAACTATAATATAATGTGATTAGTGCTATAATTGAATTATGTATAGAGACCCAGGTGAGGGCCCAGCCACAGAGAGCAGGTGACAGTTCAGCTGGGTTTTGATTGGTATGTAAGAGTTTTCAGTGGGTGTCAAAGTGGGAGGAGGGGAGAGAACTATTTTTAGAGAGACTCCCACCTAAAAAGTAAGAGAAGCTCTTTGTAACATTTAATTAATTAACTTCAGTTCTATCTAACAAACATGTTAGAAAGTTTAGGCCAGAAGTGTTAAAACTATGCTTTTATAGATAAGATACAAGACATACCTGTCCCTTTTTTTTTTGGCCTTTTAATGCTATTATTTCAAGAAGCGCATTATGGCAGAGAAGCATCACATAAATAATTTATGAAGTCATCCTCTAACAAATATTTTTTTTTTTTTTTTTTTTTTATAAATTTATTTATTTATTTATTTTTGCTGTGCTGGGTCTTCGTTTCTGTGCGAGGGCTTTCTCTAGTTGTGGCAAGTGGGGGCCACTCTTCATCGCGGTGCGCGGGCCTCTCACTATCGCGGCCTCTCTTGTTGCGGAGCACAGGCTCCAGACGCGCAGGCTCAGTAATTGTGGCTCACGGGCTTAGCTGCTCCGCGGCATGTGGGATCTTCCCAGACCAGGGCTCGAACCCGTGTCCCCTGCATTGGCAGGCAGATTCTCGACCACTGCGCCACCAGGGAAGCCCTAACAAATATTTTTTATACATATGCATTCTATCAGATGCTAAACTGGATTGAAAGTTGAATTAAACATAATTCCTGCCTTTGGTGAGATCACAGTGCTATAGTGGAATCAAAACAGGCACACCAGCAAATAATTGTAAGAATAGAAAGAAAGGGATGAGAATCATAAGAAAAGGAGAAAAACAGAAGAATGGAACTCAGAGGAAGGCAAATTGTTTTCCTACTGATAAAATCAGAGAAGGAAGAGGCAGCTTGCATGCTGAGACACAGAGACTGGGTGTTTGGAAATACTAAGTAAGGAGTCTTTGATTCCATTATAACTTTGCTGTAAAATTTCCTTTGAGATGAAAATAATTGCTGCACTTTATATATATACACACATACGAAATAAAGATGTTTCCCTATTTGTATGATTTCATTATCATAAAAAGTGTAGGTCTGTACCATCAGGAAAATGCTTGACTACAAAGATTCATTCACTCTTTATGCTTAGATGATTCTTCGTTTTTCATGTATCAGAGTAAAATGGACCTGTGATGGATTAATTTTAAAAAATTTAATTCCTTAGGAATGAACTAAATTGAGATAGTCCTTGTTTATTCTTTGAAGCATACTTTACTTTGTTGGAAAATGAAGATCCGTTATTTCAGGGAAGAAAGAAGTCCTGCTAAACCTACATCTAGGGAAATATTGATTGGAAGTATGCTGAACTTTTAAACTTCTTGTAATTACAGACTGATTTTACAGGAATTAAGGCCATAGAAATTACTCCCTTACTCATGGCCTGCTTTCCTGTATATATAAGAGCAAAGGAGAAAAACATTTGGAAGATGAATACTGAAGAAGAATAATGTAAAGTTAAAGGCAACATTCAGCAGCCCAAGCCAGTTATTAGGACTCTGGGGCCTCTGAAGAGTCCCTCTTAAGAACCTGGCAGATCCAGTGCTGGGTCGCCTCAGGCCAAACAACCAACAGGAGGGAACTGAGCACCCCACCCCCCATCAGCAGACAAGTGGATTAAATTTTTACTAAGCTCTGCCCACCAGAGCAACACCCATCTCTACCCACCACCAGTCCCTCCCATCAGGAAGCTTGCACAAGCCTCTTATATAGCCTCATCCAGCAGAGGGCAGACAGCAGAAGCAAGAAGAACTACAGTCCTGCAGCCTGTGAGACAAAAACCACAATCACAGAAAGATAGGCAAGATGAAAAGGTAGAGAACTATGTACCAGATGAAGGAACAAGATAAAACCCCAGAAAAACAACTAAATGAAGTGGAGATAGGCAACCTTCCAGAAAAAGAATTCAGAATAATGATAGTGAAGATGATCCAAGACCTTGGAAAAAGAATGGAGGCAAAGATCAAGAAGATGTAAGAAATGTTTAACTAAGACCTAGAAGAATTAAAGAGCAAACACCTAGGAGAATTAAAGAACAAACAAACAGAGAGGAACAATACAACAACTGAAATGAAAAATACACTAGAAGGAATCATCAACAAAATAACTGAGGCAGAAGAACGGATAAGTGACCTGGAAGACAGAATGGTGGAATTCACTGCTACAGAACAGAATAAAGAAAAAACAATGAAAAAAAATGAACACAGCCTAAGAGACCTCTGGGACAACAGTAAACACACCAACATTCATATTATAAGGGTCCCAGAAGGAGAAGAGAGCGAGAAAGGACCCGAGAAAATACTTGAACAGATTATAGTTGAAAACTTCCCTAACCTGGGAAAGGAAATAGCCACCCAAGACCAGGAAGCACAGAGAGTCCCAGGCAGTATAAACCCAAGGAGAGACACTCCAAGGCACATAGTAATCAAATTGACAAAAATCAAAGACAAAGAAAAATTATTGAAAGCAACAAGGGAAAAAAGACAAATAACATACAAGGGAACTCCCATAGGTTAACAGCTGATTCCTCAGCGTAAACTCTACAAGCCAGAAGGGAGTGGCACGATATATTTAAAGTGATGAAAGGGAAGAACCTACAACCAAGATTACTCTACCTGGCAAGGATCTTATTCAGATTTGATGGAGAAATCAAAAGCTTCATAGACAAGCAAAAGCTAAGAGAATTCAACACCACCAAACCAGCTCTACAACAAATGCTAAAGGAACTTCTCTAAGTGGGAAACACAAGAGAAGAAAAGGACCTACAAAAACAAACGCAAAACACTTAAGAAAATGGTAATAGGAACATACATACCAATAATTACCTTAAATGTAAATGGATGAAATGCTCCAACCAAAGACACAGGCTTGCTGAATGGATACAAAAACAAGACACATCTATATGCTGTCTACAAGAGACCCACACTTCAGACCTAGGGACACATACAGACTGAAAGTGAGGGGATGGAAAAAGATATTCCATGCAAATGGAAATCAAAAGAAAGCTGGAGTAGCAATGCTCATATCAGATAAAATAGACTTTAAAATAAAGAATGTTACAAGAGACAAGGAAGGTCACATATAATGATTCAAAGGATCAATCCAAGAAGAAGATATACCAATTATGAATATATATACACCCAACATAGGAGCACCTCAATACATAAGGCAAATGCTAACAGCTATAAAAGAGGAAATCTACAGTAACACAATAATAGTGGGGGACTTTAACACCTCACTTACACCAATGGAGGTATCATCCAGACAGAAAATAAGGAAACACAAGCTGTAAATGACACAATAGACCAGGTAGATTTAATTGATATTCATAGGACATTCCACCTGAAAGCAGCAGATTACACTTTCTTCTCAAGTGCACACAGAACATTCTTCAGGATAGATCACATCTTGGGTCACAAATCAAGCCTCAAAAAATTTAAGAAAATTGAGATCATATCAAGAATCTTTTCTGACCACAATGCTATGAGATTAGAAATAAATTACAGGAAAGAAAACGTAAAAAACACAAACATATGGAGGCTAAATAATATGTTATTAAATAACCGAGAGATCACTGAAGAAATCAAAAAGGAAATCAAAAAATACATAGAGACAAATGACAACAAAAACACGACGATCCAAAACCTACAGGATGCAGCAAAAGCCGTTCTAAGAGGGATATTTATAGCAATACAGTCCTACCTCAAGAAACAAGAAAAATCTCAAATAAAGCAATCTAACCTTACACCTAAAGGAACTGGAGAAAGAAGAATAAACAAAACCCAAAGTTAGTAGAAGGAAAGAAATCATGAAGATCAGAGCAGAAATAAATAGAAACAAAGAAAACAGTAGCAAAGATCAATACAACTAAAATCTGGTTCTTTGAGAAGATAAACAAAATTGATAAACCTTTAGCCAGACTCATCAAGAAAAAGAGCAAGAGGACTCAAATCAATAAAATTAGAAATGAAAAAGAAGTTACAACAGACACAGTAGAAATACACAGCATCATAAAAGACTCTTTTTTTTTTCTAATGTAAAGGCTTGGGTGCTCTTATAGCTACTTTATTTATTTATTTATTTATTTTTGACTGTGTTGGGTCTCCGGTTCGTGCGAGGGCTTTCTCCAGTTGCGGCAAGCGGGGGTCACTCCTCATCATGGTGCGGGGACCGCTCTTCATTGCGGTGCGCGGGCCTCTCACTATCGCGGCCCCTCCCGTTGCGGGGCACAGGCTCCAGACACGCAGGCTCAGCAGTTGTGGCCCACGGGCCCAGCTGCTCCGCGGCATGTGGGATCTTCCCAGACCAGGGCTCGAACCCGTGTCCCCTGCATTAGCAGGCAGACTCTCAACCACTGTGCCACCAGGGAAGCCCCATAAAAGACTCTTACATGCAACTGTATGCCAATAAAATGGACAACCTGGAAGAAATTGACAAATTCTTAAAAGGTATAAATTTCCAAGACTGAACCAGGAAGAAATAGAATATATGAACAGACCAATCACAAGTAATGAAATTGAAACTGTGATTAAAAATCTTCCAGCAAAGAAAAGTCCAGGACCAGATGGCTTCACAGGTGAATTCTATCAAACGTTTAGAAAAGAGCTAACACCCATCCTTCTCAAACTCTTCCAAAAAATTGCAGAGGAAGAAACACTCCCAAACTCATTCTACGAGGCCACCATCACCCTGATGCCATAACCAGACAAAGATATCACAAAAAAAGAAAATTCAGACCAATATCACTGATGAATATAGATGCAAAATCCTCAACAAAATACTAGCAAACAGAATCCAACAACACATTAAAAGGATCATACACCATGAGCAAGTGGGATTTATGCCAGGGATGCAAGGATTCTTCAATATACGCAAATGAATCAATGTGATAAACCATATTAACAAATTGAAGGAGAAAAACCATATTATCATCTCGATAGTTGCAGAAAAAGCTTTTGACAAAATTCAAAACCCATTTATGATAAAAACTCTCCAGAAAGTGGGCTTAGAGGGAATCTATGTCAACATAGTAAACACCATATACAACAAACCCACAGCAAACATCATTCTTATAGTGAAAAACTGAAAGCATTTCCTCTAAGATCAGGAACAAGACAAGGATGTCCACTCTCGCCACTCTTATTCAACATAGTTTTGGAAGTCCTAGCCACAGCAATCAGAGAAGAAAAAGAAATAAAAGGAATACAGATTAGAAAAGGAGAGGTAAAACTGTCACTGTTTGGAGATGACATGATAGTATACATAGATAATCCTAAAGATGCCACCAGAAAACTACTAGAGCTAATCAATGAATTTGGTAAAGTAGCAGGATACAAAATTAATGTACAGAAATCTCTTGCATTTCTATACATTAACAATGAAAGATTGGAAAGAGAAATTAAGGAAACAATCCCATTCATCGTTGCAACAAAAAGCTTAAAATACCTAGGAATAAACCTACCTAAGGAGGTTAAAGACCTGTACTCAGAAAACTATAAGACACCGATGAAAGAAATCAAAGATGACACCAACAGATGGAGAGATATACCATGTTCTTGGATTGGAAGAATCAATATTGTGAAAATGCCTATACTACTCAAAGCAATCTACAGGTTCAGTGCAATCCCTATCAAATTATCAGTGGCATTTTTTACAGAACTAGAACAAAAAATTTTAAAATTTATATGGAGACAGAAAAGACCCTGAATAGCCCAAGCAACCTTGAGAGAAAAAAAGAGAGCTAGAGGAATCAGACTCCCTGACTTCAGACCATACTGCAAAGCTACAGCTTCAAGACAATACGGTACTGGCACAAAAACAGAAATATAGATCAGTGGAACAGGATAGAAAGCCCAGAGATAAAACCACGTATGCTCAACTAATCTATGACAAAGGAAGCAAGGATATACAATGGAGAAAAGACAGTCTCTTCAATAAGTGTTGCTGGGAAAACTTGAGAGCTACATGTCAAAGGATGAAATTAGAACACTCCCTAGCAACATTCACAAAAATAAACTCAAAATGGATTAAAGACCTAAGTGTAAAACTGGACACTATAAAACTCTTAGAGGAAAACACAGGAAGAACACTCTGACATAAACCACAGCAAGATCTTTTTTGACCCACCTCCTAGAGTAATGGAAATAAAAACAAAAATAAACAAATGTGACCTAATGAAACTTAAAAGCTTTTGCATAGCAAAGGAAACTATAAACAAGACAAAAAGACAACCCTCAGAATGGGAGAAAATATTTGCAAACGAATCAGTGGACAAAGGATTAATCTCCAAAATATATAAACAGCTCATACAGCTCAATATTAAAAAAACAACCCAATCCAAAAATGGGCAGAAGACCTAAATAGACATTTCTCCAAAGAAGACATACACATGGCCAAGAGGCACGTGAAAAGCTGGTCAGTATCACTAATTATTAGAGAAATGCAAATCAAAAGTATAGTGAGGTATCACCTCACACCAGTTAGAATGGGCATCATCAGAAAATCTACAAACAACAAATGCTGGAGAGGGTGTGGAGAAAAGGGAACCCTCTTGCACTGTTGGTGGGAATGTAAATTGATACAGCCACTATGGAGAACAATATGGAGGTTCCTTAAAAAACTAAAAATAGAATTACCATATGACCCAGCAATCCCATTACTGGTCATATACCCAGAGAAAACCATAATTCAAAAAGACACATGCACTCCACTCTTCATTGCAGCACTATTTACAATAGCCAGGTTTTGGAATCAACCTAAATGCCCATCAACTGATGAATGGCTAAAGAAGATGTGGTACATATATACAATGGAATATTACTCAGCCATAATAAGGAACGAAATTGGGTCATTTGTAGAGACGTGGATGGACCTAGAGACTGTCATGCAGAGTTAAGTAAGTCAGAAAGAGAACAACAAATATATATTAACACGTATATGTGGAATCTAGGAAACTGGTACAGGTGAACCGGTTTGCAGGGCAGAAATTGAGACACAGATGTAGAGAACAAATGTATGGACACCAAGGGGGGAAGGGGGGGGTGGTGGTGGGGGTGGTGGGATGAACTGGGAGCTTAGGGTTGCCATATATACACTAATATGTATAAAAGAGATAACTAATAAGAACCTGCTGTATAAAAAAATAATAAAATTAAATTTATAAAAAAAGAACCTGGCAGAAACAGTGCAGGAATGTTAGAGAGGGAGTCTTCTCAGATCTCGGCTACCTACTTCCTCTCTCTTGGTGAGATCTCACAGACCCAGAAGCCACTCTGAAGGCCAGACTATAGGATGACTACAGCCTGATGTCTCATTCTAGTAGGGATGCTATAACAGTACCACACACTGGATAGCTTATAAACAGTAAAAACTTATTTCTCACAGTTCTGGATGCTGGAAGTCCAAGGTCAGGGTGCCTGCATGGTCAGGTGAGGGCCCTCTTTTGGGTTGCAGACTTCTTATTGTATCTCTGTATGGTGGAAGGGCTAGGAATCTCTGTGGGGTCTCTTTTATAAAGGCACCAATGCCACTCATGAGGGTGCCGCCTTCATGACCTAATCACCTCCCAAAGGCCCCACCTCTTAAAACTATCTCCTTGGAGATTAGGATTTCAACATATGAATTTTGGGGGGGACGAAAACATGCAGGCGATAACAGATGCATATATGTGTCAAATAGAAAATGTGTTACCAAAAGAAAAGACATGATTAAGAGAAATATAAACCCTATGATATATCATTAGCCCTGGATATCTCCCTTGTGTGTGTGCGCATGTGTGTGTATCACCCAGTTGTTGGATGGGATTATTTGTCTCAATTCTTCACTTCCAAACAGTAGCATTAAATACCTATATTTTGGTTATGGTCTCATGATGTGTGGAGAGTATTTCCAAACTTCGCCTGTAGACTTGGCCATATGAATTTATTTGGCCATTGAGATGTTAGTAGATGTTTTATGGGCAAAGGCTTTAAATGTACTTTCATTTTTGCATTCCTGCCTTTCTTCATGTGAGAAACGTGTTTCCGATACCCAGTGGTCTAAGGAAGTTAAGAGATCTGTGGAGCAGACATGCACCTCATCCACAGCTTGGAAGCCAGCCTTCCTGAACCCAGCCTAGATCAGCCAGACAGCAGTCAGCCTGAGAAATGTGAGCTGGAAATAAATGCCTTATTGTTCATATCACAATTTTGGGATTGGTTTGTTATGCAGTATTTGGGAGGCAACAGCTGACTGACACATCCGTTCACTTTTCCCCATTAATTAACTCTGGGTAGATTTCCTTCCCTTCTCCCATCAGTTTGTTAGTAGTAGTGAGGATAGGAAGACATATCCACGTTTTAAATCTAATGGGTTTTATACTCTAGAACCTAAATGACTTCTTATTTTATAGTTATTTTTATCTGAAAATTAATTTTAACAGGGTAATTGATTTAATTATTAAGATAAAGGGCAAATTATATGTCTTTATCTACAAATGGCATATATGTATGGTAAGAATATTCTCATTACAACAGTAAGCATGTACTGTGAATTTAAAACGGTTGTTTCCCACTGAGATTTCTCAATCTCTATTTGGAATTTAAGATTATTTATCATTAATACTATACTAAAGGGGATTGGTTTCCAGCTGGAGTCTCATTAGATGCAATTCAGACATCAGAGAAAAGGGTAGGGTTAAAGTGGTTATATTCCTATTATATTATTTTCTTATAAGGCTTAACCAACAAGCAAACACCGCCTCCCCCAGCCCTCATGAAAATATTACTTTCTTGAGGCTGTGGTAGTACTGTTACTTCATTATAGCATAATTTAATAAACATGACTCTCTGTGCCTTAAAGTAAAAGAACATTTACTGGGTCCTCTAGGGAGAATGTAGGTACCTGAGATGTAATCACTGCCTTTAGAATTCTTGAGTTGGGACAAAAGGTATATCATCTTTACTAAAAGAGCTTGTACCCTAAACAATGACACATAGACTAAGAATAGAGGGTGTTACGTAGAACATTCTTATATATTCACTCTGATGATTTAAGATTTTATTCTGTGACTTCACACTTCCTAAGAGCCCAGTGAAAACAACCTGTAATTCATTGTCCTTAAACTATCTTCAGAAATCTCCCAGTCCCAGACAAATTTAATTTTTCTTTTTTTAATTTCACATCAGGAAACTAAATGTCATGTATTCCCCTTTATGGAATAAGGACTCCCTTATTCTAAAAGCTTCAGAATGTACTTGCTATTCTGCATCTTTTGAAGCCTGGCATGAGACTGTACTCTCCTTCCATGATTCTTTTTGTTGTTGATGGAAATTGTGACATATGACATATACCCAGAGTGTGATGCAGAAATAATGGAACTGGAAGCTTGAACCATGAGGTTATGTGGCATCTCTGGGACCTTGTTCCTGCCCTACCAGATTTCTTTCTGGAGTCTTCTCTGTTCTCTGCTCCATTCCTTTCTAGCCTAACCTTCCCTGTGTTCTCTAATGCAGCGTTTCTTTAAGTGTACGCTAGGGAACACTTTCCTGTAGTACACTTCATGCAAAGATGCATTCCATGGTCAAGTAAATTAGGGAATATGTATTAACTTTTAAAAGCACTGAAAAGTCCAAACATAAATCATTTCCCTAGAATTTGTCATCATGGAAACCCTCCTTTTTTTCCTTATATGCAATGATTGTGCCCCTGTGTGTTAGACCTTAGAGTGATCCAAGTCTGAGAAGGAATCAGTTTGTTGGTTACTGAAGCCAGCCCTAATTGGACATGGCCTGGGGCCAGACGTCCTCGGGGAGCTCTAGCAGCCTGTGGACTGACTGTGTCATGGGGTCAGGGGACACCCACTTCCTGAGAAGTGGGCCAGACTGAGCTGTGGTCAGGGCAAGCACCCTAACCGGGAGCCCACTTCCTGCAGTGCCGTGTATTTTTATTTATGTTTAGCTTTTGTCCGTGATAGTTCTGTTGTCTTTTAAAGGCATTAAGTGCAGGTAGCCTGGCGTGCAGTGTCTTTGCAATGACAAAATATTAGAAGTATTTCACCTAGGAACCCAGTTTCTCAAATGGGTCTGCTCCTCTTAGAATCAGGCCCACCCTGCTTCCTTTTAGATCACTGGATTATTACAATCATTTTGTTTGTTCTTGAATCTTATATTCATATAAAAGCATGTATTTTTGTATTTTAACTACTGAATTATTGCCTGTAAACTACTTTAAAGTCTTTTGACTTCTAATAGGAAAGACTAAATGCAAAACAAAAAGATCTATTGTTTCTTGATATTAACAAAGCAGGTTCTAGTTTTATAAAAACACTTGCTGTCTGAATTATAAAATATTAATTTATATTACATTTCATGACACAAAATATTATTTTCACTTCTTTAATCTATATCTGAAAAGGAAAAAAAAAAATTTCCAGTGTCCTTAAACTGTTGAATTTGCTGATCTTTCAAGTATATATACTGTAAGTAGGAGGGAAAAAAGGTTGCTATAGGAATCTTAACTCTGACTGACTTTACTTTTGCTAGTTTTAATCTCTGACTTAGTATTATATTATGATACTTTTATATTGAACAGGCAGTAAAGAATAGCCATTTTTTGACATTTGTTTTCTGGTATTAGATTAATCCTTTACATAAAGGAAATTGGTTTTTGATAAGTTCAGTCAGAGACCAGCTCTTGCTTTTAATAGTTCCCCTTTCTGCCCCCTTTCTGGGGAATGGATTTCAAAACACATGAAAAAGTGTCTCAGTTACAAATATTTTATAGTATTTTCTTCTTTCAGGTATTTGATTTTAAATTACTTCAAAATGAATGAATGTATACTTTAAAACATCACATAACGACATATATTTAAAATATTGATTACTGAGCTAACTATAACAATATCATTTAAAAATCGTTCCTTCATTGAAAGTAAATAGCAGTGTTGTTTACATATAGCTCTATGAAGCTTTTGCCCTACTTACTGCAACATTAACTTACATTTTCCTTTTCTGTGTGATAGTATATAATATTGAGTTTGGGGTTAATTTGCAACCACCTATAGTATAATTCAGAATTTTTAAAATTATCTGTACTCTGATTTCTGATTCTTTTTTGGTGATTTGTCTATATAGTTCAGAGGGCAAAAGACTTTAAAAGATAATCTGCCTACTTGTAAATCACCAATAATTCTTCTGGTTTAGCAGCAGTGGTGGGAAAGTCCTTGCTATTTATTACAATGGTTGTCTTTAGATCACATATACCTTTGCATGTGCTAGCTCATCTCTCGCCGTCGTCTTTTCTTTTTAAATTATTTATTTATTTTTATTTATTTATTTATGGCTGTGCTGGGTCTTCGTTTCTGTGCGAGGGCTTTCTCTAGTTGCGGCAAGTGGGGGCCAGTCTTCATCGCGGTGCGCGGGCCTCTCACTATCACGGCCTCTCTCGTTGCGGAGCACAGGCTCCAGACGCGCAGGCTCAGTAACTGTGGCTCACGGGCCTAGTTGCTCTGCGGCATGTGGGACCTTCCCAGACCAGGGCTCGAACCCGCGTCCCTTGCATTGGCAGGCAGATTCTCAACCACTGCGCCACGAGGGAAGCCCCGTTGTCTTTTCTTGACTCTCTTAAAAGTACAATCTAAAATAAAATGCTTCCCAGCTGTTGGAATGAGTCTCTGATCTCCACTCTAGGGCAATATTCACATTTTAAATTCTATGTAATCCAATTGGCCAAAAACCTTTCATGCTAATAATAGCTACCCATGCTTTTTCAGATTAAAATTTTTCAGAAAATTAAGTGTCTTGAAGGTGTCTTATCCTTTCATTGTTGTGAAAATTTATTTAGCTGTAACAAAAGTTTCAGCACCTTAAATTCTTGAGAATTTATTTAGGCAAATTCAGCAGTGGTTAAGCTAATTATAAAATATCTATCCTGGCAGAATTGCCAGGTCTGGCTTTTGCTTTATATTAAAAAAAAAAAAAAAAAGCTTTCTTTTTTTGCCTTAAAGCTCCTTTATGTGAGTTTTGTAACTGACAAAATGATTGCATGTAAAACATAACTTTTGCATAAGTAAGCTGCTCCCAACGCAAACTAATTACACATTTGGGAGGCGGGGCAAAGACATCCAGAACTTGCTGGTGCTGAGCCAAGAGCACAGCATTTAATGAAATGAGGGCCATAAAAGGTTCAGCATGGATGCTTTCAGGTCTGACCTGGGCTTCTGGGAAATTGAACATTGGCCCTGTGGACTGGTGGATCCCCCCAGGCTTTGAAAGACTGGGTTATTACCACTTGTGTGCGTGAATCAAGACTGCTTTGCAATACAGGAACATTTGTGATTCCAGAGATAGCCTCATTTGGAACACTCTTAAGCTAATAATACGGATTCCTCCTTAGTCATCCATCTTCCTGCCTCTGTTTCCTCCTCTCACACCAAATAATTACTTGTGATATTTGTTTGATTAAAAATGGTTGTATATGTCAAGCTCCTACTATGTAGATTCCTCTGTTTCCTCTTTCCTGTAGTTAAACTCTATTCCTTCCTGTCAGATAATACTGTGAGTGAAACAGAAAGGCCCTGCCATGTTGTTCAACAACCTTTTTACCAATTATGTTCTGTGTAGACTGGCCATTTCACTTGCAGTGTTGATACATAGTAGATGCTTGATAAAAATTTGTTGAATGACTGGTTTGTTTGCAAAAATTTGTTGATTGACTCTTTTCACTCAGGCCAGAATGGGCCAGTCTCATATCCGAATTCCAACTGTGAGAGATTATTCATTATGCTTAGAAAGTGAAATAGTATTTCAGGGAACAAAATGAGAGAATGGAGAAATAGAAAAAGAAATAACTGAATGGGAAGGAGAAGCGGAGAGATATATAATTAGGATGGTAACAGAACAACATCTGTAGGAACTTGAAGGAAGTTTGTGTAAACGAGAATAAAGGGTTAGTTAAGGGCTAGGGGATAGGTAGGATAAAGCATTAAAATGGCTTATGAAAATTAGGAAAGAAAAGGCAGTTAACATGTTACTCACCATTTGGTTTTGCATTCCATTTCTTTTTTTTTATTTAATAAAAACAACGCCTTTATATATCATTGCAGTGTTTTCCAAATTGAAAACTGTGATTCATTATTGGATTATGAAATTAATGTAGTGGGTCGTGACAAATTTTAAAAAATAATGAAATAGAATAGAAAACATTAGAATGTGTTGCCCTCTCGGTAAGTATTGTCTCATGAAACTTTTATTTATATCTGTGTATGTGCACACATATGTATATGCATGGTTGCATAGACAGGAGGACAGGTAGATAAATAATGTGGCTTTGGGTACTTGATCACAGGGCTTCCCAAACTTGATGAAATGTACCATGAATATTGTTGTTTGCAATGTTCACTTACGATTTGAGGTACATGATGCAATCTTAAATCATGAACAGTCCAACGTCTGTCACAGATTGGTAGCTATGACACATCTTGGTGCCTTCATTGAGAATATGACGCTGAAGCTGAGCTGGCTTATCATCTCTCCTAGGAGTAGGAAGTGTGGTATGAAAATGGAAATTAGACAAGGTTACTTCTAAGGTTTCTTATAACTGTGATACTGTATGCTCTTTATAATTATTTTTAATGTAAAAACTAATTTGTATAAACATTTAAAGTAATGAAATCCAGAATAGCAGGAACCTAGGGCCTATCCAGGGCCTATTTTTGAGTCTCGCACTGTTTTAAGCATCAGTGATACATTGATGGAAAAAAAAGCAGAGCAATATAAAAGTTCCTGCATTCAAAAGACACTATTAAAAAAAAGTAAGCAAGCAAGTATATAGTATGTGATAAATGCTATGGAGAAAAAGCAAATGGGGATAATGGACATGGGTAGGGTAGTATTGGGAGAACCTTAAAACAATTTTAAACTGAATGATCAGGGAAGACCTCACTGATAAATTGACATTTGAACGCAGAATTGAAGGCAATAAGGGAAGAGAAAAGGTCAGATGATTGATTCTTAGGACACTAGTATTTAGGGATTGGTGAGATTAGGAAGAGTCTGCAAAAGGGATTGGAAAAGGAGTAGACAGTGAAGTAGGAGATGAACGCTGAAAAGTGGTGTCCTGGAACCAAGAGAAGAAAGTGTTTCAGGAAGTAGGGCTTGATAATTTGGGTCTCATGCTACTGTAGACCAAGTAAGATGAAAGCTGAGGATTGACCATCGAATTTACCAACATGAAGGTCATTGGTGACTCTAAGAGGAGTTAGTATACACACACGTACACCTATATTTATAGAACATATATACATATTATGTATTGTGTGTAGTGTTAAAAAATATGTATAGTATAAATACTACTGTAGGATGTATAAATATTATATCTAGTATTGATGATATTAGACATATCTGTATATCTATGTGCGTGTGTGTGTAAATGCGTACATGTGTGTCATTATAGAGATGTGTTTACCATCTCTCTACTTGTCAGTGCAATAATATAGCAAATGGTTCTTATATCTTCATAAATTCCTTTTAAAAACATTTATTGTTTTATAATTGAGAGGTGTTGGAAAACAAATTATAAAGAAGAAAATAACAGTCCATATTGCAGTGGCAGTAGATAACCAAGTTTTTTCCTCTGCAGATAGATGGGATGGGGGTGGAAGGCAGGCAGGTAATAGGCAGATGAGTAGGTGTCTGAATATGAGTATAGAGTATATGTTACATATTGAAATGTACTGTATACATAAGCTTTTATGCCTAATACTGTCATATTCTCACATGATTAAAAGTCTGTTTCACCACTGTTTTATATAATTCTGTGATTCTTAATAAAAAAGTACAAAAACAGCATATATATAATATATGTATAGATATATATGCGTAACTAACTTAGCAAACACCACTTGGTAGACTGCATCTTTCTTCTGTGTTCTAATATAAGTAAAAAGCAGCATTATATATATATATGTGTATATATATACATACATATACACACACACACCAGTATTTCGGTATTTTTCATTTTTCATACTCTGTTCATCCCACAAAGTTTGCATTTCTGCCTCTGAAAAATTAGCTGCCATATAACCAGAGACATAGATAATACAATACATAGCAGACTTCCTTAGGAGTTCATTCTGACCATCTCAGTGGTCTGTCATGAGCCTCTGAGCATGAGACCCAGTTGATTGCAGGGACTTTTACTGCCACCCCTTCCTGGTACTTAGGAACATATCATCAGGCAGCACTCACTGTGGTCCCCATTGCCTCTCTAGACCCTGGTTGCCTTGAACTTGACTGCATTTGACAATTGTTGGTTCAGGGTAGTGGTGTTCACCTAAAGGTGATTTTTTGACCCCTGGGGACATTTGGCAATGTCTAGAGGCAGTTTTGGTTGTCACAACTGGGAAAGGAGATACTACTGGCATCTAGTGGGTAGTAGCCAGGGATTCTGCTCAATATCTTTCAATGCATAGGACAGCCCCCATGAGGAATTATCAGGCCCCAAATGTCACCTGTGCTGAGGTTAAAGAAAGCCTGAGCTGCTTTGTATCAAATAATGGGATTTGTTTCTTAGGTAGTAATATAATGAGTTAGTTAAAAGAGCTAACCTGTAATAGATTTATTAAATTAAACAATAAAGTTTAATTTCTTTGAAACTACCCCTTGTCAAAATCTTTACAGCTAACTTCATTTACAGTGAAATTAAATGAAGGAACTATTTCTCTAAGGCTAGACATGGGCTTTCTCTGCTTTGGGAGGAGTCGAAGATGCCACGTCAGTGGATGTAGCTATGATCAGACCTCTTAATCCTGTTTTAATTGTGGGTTCTTTGCTACTTCTGATTTTATAGTTGTTATTTTGTGACTGACATTCAGACATTCACGATGATTTTGAAAATACATAATTTTACATAAGTGTCCCTCAAAGTGACCTTAAGATGAGAGTCTCTAGACATTATTATAGAGCAAAAGGAACTACCGACCTGGAATGAGTTGGTGGTTTCCAGGGCTATCTCATTTTCAAATTTTTCAGTTAAACACTGGGGCAGAGTTTCACATTTCTGCAAGCTCGGGAGGGATGCAGGAGGGGCACCTATACACTTTATCAGCACTTTTCTATCCCCACTTCTGTATATTTGAAAACACTAGGGACCAGATATGATTAACCGCATGCTTCTCCCTGGAGCCCTGAACCCTAATTATGCCTTTTGCTACCATACTCCGTTATTTTTTTAGAACAGCTAAGCTTATGGCTAAGTGTCATTTGTCAAAGATGACATGAATATTTGTTGTGCATTATCATTTTTGTTTAGGTTCAAAAACCAATTGACAGTGAGTTATACTATCCAAAGGAGCAAGCTTAAGGCATGAGTTTTGACAAAGTGAAGTTTAATTCAGTGATATCTGTTAAAAAATCACATCTCTAACTTTAAAATGAACAGTTTATTTTTTCAGCGTTCGGTATCCTATTGACAGTCTTTATCAATAGCCTTGCTTCCACGGTTACTGATACGTTTTAAATTATAGAAGCCAAATATTCCCCCAAATTTTAGAACGTTTCTGCACTGAGCTCTTGTTTCTTCATCTGTAAAATGAAGGTGTTGAGATCACATTATCTCTAAGGTCTCTTCTGGTACCTAAGATTCCCTAAGTAACATCCAGTCTCTTTAATTATTGAGAACATCCTGCTGAATTTTCAAATACTTTTCGAATGTTTCAAATGGTAGGAGAGCCTTGCCAAGGAATCCTCCCTGTTGACCATCACCAAATATCATTCCCAGGAACCTCTCCCTTCCACTCCATCAATGTGATGGTGGCCCCTGCAGAGAGAGAAGACCAGCCTTTGCCCACCCGGAGCAGAATTACAGCTATTAGAGGTCCAGTCATCCCATGTTGCCGGTTGCATCTGTGTTTGGCCATCTGAGTGTATAAATATTCATCTGCTTTCTCCTCCTTTACTCCTTTCATGTGCACTTCCAACAGAAAGGAGAACGTGACTGCTATGCACTCTCCCTGGAAACAACTGAGCAACTCACCTTCGAGATCCCCCTGAATGATTCTGGTTCTGCTGGTCTTGGGGTGAGCTTGAAGGGGAACAAATCTCGAGAAACTGGAACAGACTTGGGGATTTTTATCAAATCCATCATCCACGGAGGCGCTGCTTTTAAGGTAGGTAGGGGTGATGTTTGCACATCAATGAGAAGATATTTAGAGATGTCGTCGTTGTGCTTGGGGACTGGATGGAGAAAGTGTCTGAAGGCTTGAGACCTCTGAGGCTTTCCTGCCAGATGCAGGAAATGTATGTGTGAACAGATCTGGGTGACAGTTTGGTTTCATACTTTAAGTGGTCATGTCCTATTGATAGTTCTTAAAACTCACCGTGATTAATATTCTCTTTTACATTATTTTTTATTACTGTTAGGATTCTTCTGAGTTTGTAACCTAACAAGGTTGAACCTAAAAATACGCAATCAGAAAAGCAAAACTAAAAACAAGTCAACATCCAAGCAACAAATAAGAAACTATACTTCTTGTGCTTGCAAGAATGAAAGTTCAGTGGAGTCGGAGAGACTGTAGGTCAAATTAAAAGTCATTTATCACAGTTTATACACTGGAAAATCCATGATGCTGGGAATGCATATTTGCCTTTGAACTTAGAGAAGCTTATAAATTTCCAGATAAAAAGAGAAGAACGTGATTCTGCCCTTTCATACAGGAGCGGGCAACATGATCATAGCTATTGCCATAATATAATGGTTAACTAGATTTGCCTGAGTTCACATGCAACTCTACCACCATGTGCTCCAAGTAGCGCACCATTAATAATAATACCTAATGTATAGGGTTCTAAGGATTGAATAAAGTAATGTACACAATGTGATTAAAGCAGTGAAGTGATTACAGAGAGGGGGGAAAACACGTTTGTGCTTATCGTCAGCTGTCCTCACCATCATCATTGTCTCATGCCATGCAGTGAGGCTTCCTGAGCTCGAATCCTGCCTTCACTACTCTCACCGTGGGTGAATGTAGGCAACTTACTTGTCCTCAGTGTGCTTGAGTTTCCTCATGTGTAAAATTAGTAAAATTAGTAGTGCCTGCCTCCTGGTGCTCTTGTGAGGACAAAAAAAGACAATAGATATAAAATGCCTAGCACCGTACCTATAAACGTTGAATAAATGTTAGCCATTTTAAAATCATTTTGATATTAATAATGTGTGCCTTCTCCCACTCAAAAGCCACGAAGGCATAGTGAGAGTTTACAGGTGGCCCCCCTGGTCCTAGGATCCTGGCTTTATTGAAGGATTTGTCTCCTCACACTTAATCATTCCACTTTTGCTTCAGACCTAGACTCTGAGCTAATATCTTTTTCTTTGGGAAAGAAGAAATGCGTTGGGGATAGATAACTCTTTAATGCACTCCTTGGATGAGTTAGCTTCTGTTGCATAATAAGTAATGACAGCATTTCAGTAACATACATCTGTAAGCCTTTACTTCCCTCATGGCCCTGCAGGGCAACTAGAAGGGCTTTGATTCAGGCTGGTATGTCTCTATCGCACTGTAGATCTACAGGTCTGAGCGTGCTTCACATATTTTAACTACACCTTGGACTACCAGGCTAGCTGATGTCAGAGAGCCATGAAGCCTCTTTAGCTCTGGGTTCCAAACTGGCATGCTGTCACTCCTCACACATACCAGTGGCCAAAGCAAGTCATATGACTGAATCCAAGGTCAATGTAAGGAATAGGGAAACAGTCTACCCATGGTGAGTCTATGACAAACATTTGGGTACAGAGAAGGGTGGAGAATTGGGGCCAATCATCCAATCTATCAAACTCTCCAATCAGGCTCAGAAATGCAGAACCAGGAGCAGATGGGAAATGATAGTAATAATAGCAACAACAACGTCAGGTAACATTCATTCTGTTTTGTGCTTAATATATGCTGGGCCGTATAATAAGTATTTTAGGTGGATTCTCTAATTTTATTCTTCACATTCACACTGCATTATAATCATGCCATCTCATTGGGGAAAATTGCAGATTTCAATGATTAGTGCCTCTCCTATGGTCACAAAGCCAGGAATTGCTTAAAATAAGATTTGAACCCGGGCAGTCTGACTTTGGAGCCTGTGCTATGCTGTCCTGTGACAAAAGCTCTTTCATCTCATCTGTTCATATTTCCAGAGATCAGGGGCTGTTGTCCTGGAGTTGTCTTATATCATGCTTATCATCCTGAGCCAAGCCATCTAAACAAGTGCTATGTTTAAGGATGAGTCTTGGTCATGTTTGTGGATACCAACTTGACATTATTCTTCTTATTCCTAATGACAGCTCTATTTACAGAATTTATTCCAAGTAAAGTTGAAACTGAAATGAATTTTTGGAAATTAAAAGCAAACATCTTAGCTTTTTTATGGACAATAACTTAAGCTCAAGCGATATTGGAGAGCAGGATTAATACGTATATCCATGTTTGTGTAAGTAAGCATCTCCTTACCTAAGCAGTTTCTAACAGTCCTGTTTCTTGCAGAAAGATTTCACTTTGCATTTATGTAAATTTCTTTCCTGACACTGTCTGCTGAGTCAGACAATCACACCATTAAAAACTACTGGACAGCATATTTATAGTTGATCTTAAATAGTAAGAGGCATCAATCATGAATTTAGCCTTATTGTGAATGTTTAGTATCCATTTTTCTTGTTTACTTTCTGCAGTGTAGAGGGTAGAGACCTAAGCTTTGCTCGCAAGAAATCTGATTAGCCAGGAGAAAGAAAAGTATTTTTCTCTTCTCCTTCTGCTGTTCCAATAATCCACTGTTACTCCTCAGAAAATTGCCACCTGTTCTGTGATGGAAGATTAGGTTTTACAAAAATTGTTTTGAGACTTTGTTCCTGTCCTTGTTCAGAAGATACAAATGTAACAGACTGCACTGTCCCTGGGGCAGAGGGGAGATAAGCATGGGGAACATCCACTTTAGCATCTGGCCCGAGGTTTTTACCTGAAATCAACAAAATAATCTTCCTGCCAGGGCACACTCTTTTTCTCCTGGCTCTTCCTACCACTAATTGGTTCTCAAGGTGTTTTCCCCTTTAGGGAAGGTGGATTTTTGGAAACTAAACTACTTTGAAAAGTATGACCAAATTCTTCCTGTGGCTTCTGTGTGCTCTATTCTCCTGGGGACTTCCATTGGTGTAAACAAAGACGGGCTACTTCTTGCCAGATGTAAAACCCCGGGATGACTGTGACTATAATTAAGGGCCTCCTTCCCCCCCCCCAGCCCCCACCCCCGGCCTTACCTCTCTGGCTGCTGCTTTCTATCATTCCATCTCTTATTTGAGTCATTTCTAATAAAGATATAAATCTCTATTTGAAAATAAGAGCATCTAGCTACCCTAGAATTCCCTCTTGGAAGTGAATCCCTCACCCACTCTAAGGGCAAAGTAACAGTATTTTTACTCTATTCAGAATTATTCAAATGCTTAATCTCATCCTAATATTTAAATTCCAGTCTGCATGTCAAGAAGTAAAGCCCAGACACCCTTCCCTGCTACTGGCAGGTCACAGCAATTGCCATTTCAGGCTGCTGTAGCCTATGGAGTCCTTTGTAGACCCCTCTGAAGCATCCCTTTGAGCTGTGCTTTTCAATGTACAGCGAAAGTGACCACTGAGCATAACAGCCAAATGTGGATTAGAGTATTGATGCTGATTTGCTTAAACAATAACATGCCTTAAATGCTCATGGTTCCATTTTAGTTTCTGTCATTCTTCCTGGGCATTTGCCCCTGAATGTGTAGTGTAATTGCTTCCAGAACCAAATTATACTAGATGCAACTATATATGTTAACTTTCTCATGAACTGAGAACTATGAGTGGAATGAAATTAGGATTTCATGAGGATGCTTTTCTAAAATTTCATTTTTGTAATTGGAATTTAAAGTGAATATGTTGTTGTTGTTACTGATAAATGAAATGGAATATTGTCTTTGTGCAGTTAGAAAAATAATAACTTGAGAAAAATATTCTCCTTTCCCAAAATCTACATAAAAATGAGCTTTTTCTTTTTCCAAGGAAGCACACATAAAGTCTAGACGATCAGTTTGAAGACCTCACATAATTTCATCCTCATGTGCTAAACATTTTGAATTCTGGGATCAATGGCTTTCTCTTCCTTTGCTTTTGACATACTCTATTAACTGAATGTTTTTTAGAGAAAATGCATTTTTATGTCTATTGACAATACTAACTTAAACTGCTTATTTTTCTTCTTTTTCTACCTTAAAAATGAATAACTTTTAGAAAATATATAACTAGAATGGTGATATTTTTTTAAAATTAAGGTAGAACACTAACACCCTTTATAGTAAGAATAAAAATTCCATGGAGCCTGTTGTACTAATTCTGAATGATGTTTTTTAATTTGAATATACTTACTTTGGAAGTGTAATGTGTTCTATTGAAACCTTGAAACAATAATGTAAAAATTAAAATTTAAAGGCAGTTTTTGCTATGGGAAAAAATGTCATATGTCAGGTAGATTATTTAAGGGCTCTTAAATAGAGAGAATGAATTTAAGAATACCTTTTATTCTCTAGAAAATTAATTAGCTAGGTTTGTACTTAATAAATACTACTTGATGATGATGAAATTAAATGAAAGAAAAATGCCTGACATAGCTAATTGCAAATGCATGCACTCAGAATATAAAATAGATGTAATTTAAGTAATTTGATTCTTGTGTGCTTAGGAAATTTGGAATACAACCTCTGAGAGATGCAGAGTTGCATGATCTATGCCATTTAGTAATAGGTTAAAAAAAATTGAATGGTACAAGCAATCCCCCTATTTTAAAATGACTAAAAGTATGAATTTTTGGAGAGAATATGCACAGTCCTAGAATTTCTGGGAACACGGTGCTTGATGCTGAATTTCCGTGTCTCTTCATATTATGGAACATTTAACAGCCTCCAAGCTACTTAACAGGAGTTCAGTAGGAGTTCCTAGCGGGAGTAATTTCCACCTCCATTTCTCCTGGTATCTGTAAATCATGTGGTGGATCTATAATTAATGAATTCAAAGGAAGGTAAAAAGGACAGCATTTTAAGGAACACAAATGTTAAATGATTTCTTCAACTATCCATTTTTCTTAAAATTGATAGTGTTTTCTACTGGTGGAGAGCTATAAAGATCATTACCTATAGTCATGTCTTCCAGCTTTTTACCTCTTACAAAAGGACCGTAAGTCTGGGTGTGTAAACAGCTTTATTGCAAATCCTCAACTGTTAGAAGCCAAACTCTAACATTTCATCCTAACCACAAAAATGTGATATTTTATGAACAACTAAAAACAGGAACTCTGCCTGGAAAAATTCACCATCACCATCACTATATTCACCATCACTATATATATCACAATTATATATATATTATATATATAATTATTATTATATAATAATTTTGCCTTAAAAAAAAAATCTCTAACTTAAACATGAAAAAAGAATTATCAACTATGTTATGCCAAATATTTTAAACCAATTTCCTTTTTAGAAAAAAACCAAAAATGTTAGTATATGTTAATTAATATAATCAGGCTTATCATTTATGGGTTTTCTGCAATAAATTTTAAAGAGATATAAGAGAACATTACTTTCAAAATCCCATAATACCAGCATCAATCATTGCTTTTTCTTGCCAATTTTTAGCACTTTCATATTTTTATCTTATATATGGAAATGCAACTAAGAAATAAATTTATATCATGCTGGATAAAATTTTAAAACTCTGTGTCATTTTGATGTGTACTTTGAACTCCATGACTGCCTCAGGAGGCTTGAAAAAATATAAGACTTGGTAGACCTAATCAAAAACTAAATTGTTATCTACAAAAGCTGATATAACATGATCATGATACTTTGAAAATAGTACCTCTTACCTGAAAAGCTGGGTCCGTCTTCTTAGAGACCAGACGTTTAGCAATCTTAGCACAAACAAGAGCACAGTTTTGTTTGTTTGTTTGTTTGTTTTTAAAGTGAATAAATAAGATCCTTTCATTAAATTGAAAAGGCCTCTGAGATTCTAATCTAGTTAGGCATTCATGCAGGATCTTCTTGATTCATATAACACATACACCTTAATAAGCTTTTTGTTATCCAGTTTTCTAAGCCAGAGTAAACTAAAAGCAGAAAATCAGGAAGAAGATAAGAAGGGATGGAGAGAAAACTGAAAGGACAGGAAATAGAAAAAGTGTAAAACAAGCACAGAGTGCTATTGCTGCAAAGCAGGCCAAAGAATATTTGTGATGACTCTAAGTCAGTGCTTCTGAAACTTCTTGCTGAGGAAATTGTAAAATTCACTAATGACGATAGTGAAGGCTGTAAGTTGCAGTATGTTTATTTATGTCCCATATGTTTCCAGAAGATCTTTTAAAAGGAAAGAATTATAATACATTATATCAGAATGGTTTGGATTATGTATATTTTGATGCTCTAAAAAGTACTCTTCAGTTATCTTTAATTAAGGTTTCATATACCACAGATGCTGAATAAATGGTGCATCGCTGGGACTTCACTGATGTGCTACATCAAATGGAGTGAGGCTCTTAATAACTGAATTAGATACATTTAAAATTTTACAATAGCTGAACAAGGGGATATTGAGCTCGTACACAGAAAGTAATCAAGCTTCACTTTTAGAATTATAAAGTTTCTCTGAGCATGTGCCAGCATCTCCAAGCCAGCCTGGGATCAGGAATCTCTTACAGTTACAGTTTGTAAGTTACAGAATTTGTCCATTGCAGATGAAACTTACACCAGGTCCAAAGCACCTGAATGAAAGATGTTTCAAGTGATTCAATTTAGCAAGCACTTGCTGAACATCTACAGCTACAGCAAGTTATACAATATATAATACACTGGAGACAGAAAATTTAAAAAGACTCATTCCATAATACAGGAAGCTGGTAGCATAATAAATACAGAAACGATTCGAATATGATAAGAACTATGGTAGACAAATCTAAGAGTATCATGGGTATCGAAATGGAGCAATTAATTCTGCCTGTGAAGAAAACTGAATGGAAGGCAGTCGCTGAGCCTTGCTTTGAAGGATAGATGTTCAACAGGTGAGCAGGAACGCAAAGGGCGTTTTGGTGAGAAGGAAGAGTGTGGGCCACGTCACCGCGGTGTGTACATCAGAGTGCAATTTATCGTGTCTGGAAAATAGAGCTCATTTGTGAAGACTAGTGCCATTCATATTGGTTGAAATTGTGTTAGGACAGCGGTAGTAAAACATTGACTAATGTGGGCAGATGCCCTTCGAGACAAGAACTTACATGCTTCTAGTCTTACCAGCTTTCTTTATTCCTTTCTTTGTTTTAAAAAGTATACTTTATTTATTTATTTTTTTAAAATATGTCAAGCGTTTATGAATTTATTTATTTTTTATTATTTTTGGCTGTGTTGGGTCTTCGTTTCTGTGCGAGGGCTTTCTCTAGTTGCGGCGAGCGGGGCCCACTCTTCATCGCGGTGCGCGGGCCTCTCACTATCGCGGCCTCTCTTGTTGCGGAGCACAGGCTCCAGACGCGCAGGCTCAGTAGTTGTGGCTCACGGGCCCAGCTGCTCCGCGGCATGTGGGATCTTCCCAGACCAGGGCTCAAACCCGTGTCCCCTGCATTGGCAGGCAGATTCTCAACCACTGCGCCACCAGGGAAGCCCTAAAAAGTATACTTTAAAGTCTTGATTTATTCTTTTGACTTTCATTGCTGTTGTTTGAAAATGAAGCTAAATGATTTCAATCTGGAATGCAAGGCTCTTTCTAGGTTGGATTTTTTTTTCCAAAAATACAGTAAGCAGATGTTGTCATGGAGTGGTTTTAGGACCTTGAGAAGTATTTGTTCAGGAAAATCCTTTCTTTCAGTCAGGTGCCATGCTGCCTGGAGTTCCACCCCACCCCCGGGAAACGCTGCCTGAAGTCTGAAGTCAGGGTTTAGAATTTGGGTGCTGATGTCCCCGAAGGCTTCACCAAGGGCCCCATTAGAAACAGGCAGAGGCAGGAACCAACATCTGGTCATGATTAATCCTCTCAACACCCTGGCCAAATATGGACTGGCCTTGGGCCCCAGCCAGCTACCCGTGGGTTAGCCAGCCCACTCCCTCACGCTTGACTCATGTTTTGCAGAGGCTCGTTCTTTGCCATGGCTTTCTTCTCTTCCCTCTGTGTTCATTAGAACTTTAGAGGTAAAGGGACCTACGAAAAATTGGCCAGAAGAGGTGGATTAAGCCTTGCACTGTCACCAGTAATCGTGACAGAGGCACAGCAGGGGCTGAACCGTGAGGTCACTGGACCCCCGGAAATCATGGATATGCTTCAGTGGGCACATGAAGCATCCTGTAAGGTACGTGACTGCTCCCCATTACAAAGAATTACCTGGTCCAGATGTGCAGCTGTGGAGAAACTATCATGTAAATAGTTATTTGTAAGAGGTGAGAATCTGTAGCTTTTATTAGATTTTCAAAGGAGTCTAAGAAGAGCCCATAAAGGTCAAGAATCACTAGCAAAGTGGTTGAAAACATGGACTTCAGAGTGACCCAGACCTACTTCAAATTTGCTTTTAGACATGTGACTTGTAACAATGCACTTAACTTGCTTGACCCTTGGTTTCTTCTTTTATAAAGGGGAGCGGTAGTCCCCAGTGTATAGCGTTGCTGTAAGGATTAAATTGTCTAGTGCGTAGAAAGGGTTTAGCACAATAACTGCGCAGAGGAGAAACTCATTAAATAATTATATTCATTGTAGCACCTTTAATCATCTCTAGAACTCTGATTTTAGAAGCAACATAGCATGATGGGTACATATCTGACTCAGACAGGTAGACCTGGCTGTGACAGTATTCTTTGACAGTCACTTCATTTCTCTGAGCCTCCATTTTTACCTCTCTTAGTGGAGGGTGATGATTGTATCCCAGGGAGGTTTTGAGAAATGAGAACATACGCAAAATATTTGCACAAGGACTGGCCTGTATTTGGTGTTCAGTAAACGGGGATATAACACTCAAAGATCTTGTCTCCTGGTCCATTCTTCCTCCTGCATTAGAACCAGGTTAGGGCTGATGAGACTTGAAGTCATCCCAGGACATGGAGAAGACCTAGATCTCATACCAGTTTTTATTCATCCTAATGTGCCCTAATGTGGAGGAAGTTATTTTCTATCTTTAGTCTGTTCTCCTTCCTCTTTTTCTTGTTTTTCTTCCTCTTTGGGAACCTCCGTTACTCCGTCTTAGCGTGAGGTTGGATAGAGTTGGTTATGGGGGTTGCCAAAGGTAAGGAGTGTAGTTGTGGTCTTTTTGGCCACAACTGTGGTCTGATGGCCATAAAGTGAGAAAGAAAGTGTCTTTTTTTGGGCTGCTGAAAGAGAATTCCATAAACTGGGTAGTTTTTTAACAGCAGAAATTTACCCCTCACAGTCCTTGAGTTTGAAGTCCAAGATCAAGGTGCTGCAGATTCAGTGCCTGGTGAGACGTGGTTGATAGACAGCTGTCTTCTTCTTGCTGTAACCCCATATGGCAGAGGGGACAAGAGATCTCTCTCAGACCTCTTTTATAAGGGCACTAATTACCTTCCAAATACCCCGCCTCCTAATACCATCATGTTGGGGGTTAGGATTTCAACATATGAATTTGAGGAAAACACAAACACTCAGTCCATAGCAGAAAGGGCATTTTCTTTTCATTCAACAAATGCAAGAATGATCCAGATTATGATGAAATAAATATCCTAGAATTCCTGGGTAACATCCTGGATAGTTGAATTCACTCATGTAAAATCAGTTGAGGAGAGTTACCATTCTCATGCCTAAGTACTTACTTAAACATGGTATTCACAGAAAAATATAAAACCATAAAAAATGACTTTTCTTGGTAAAAATCATTCCAAAGCAGAATAGACATGCACAATTTTGAGGAATCTTTGATGAGTTTTGAGTAATGACCTCTTCATTGAATCAACGTAATTTTAGATCAAGACTAGACCTGGATACACATGTATGTATATATAGCTAGATAGATAAACAGTCCCTGCCCTACCCCCTCCGCCCCTGCCACTTCCAGTTTGCTTCCTTGCTCTGCCATCCCCCAGCCCAGTCTCCTGTCTCCCCATCTTCTATCGTCTGACTCTGGCTTTCATGTAAGGTTCTCTTCCAGGAGATATCTGGTGGATTTCTAAGTCTTTTTCCTTGAAGCAAGATCCCTTTAGGGACTTCTCATTGTCATCTTCGTAGAACACAGAATGGGTAGTGAATAGGGAGTGCTGAGAAGTCAGAACTTGGGCTATTCTGATCCAGCTCTGATCTTAACTAGCTGATCAAGTTCTTCCACATAGATTGTGGAAGTGCCTTCTCTTAAGAAGAGGAGTTCAATAAATGGTTTCTCATCCTCTTTGGGTGTCACATTATTTATAAACGGAAGAGGTTGGACAAGATGATCTCTAAGGAGCCTTCCAGCTCTGAATTCTGTGATTATAGTCTACATGTTAGGACAATGTGGTACTTACTGGCATCACCAGTAATGAAATTACCCATCCTTTATCTTATAAAGGAAAAGCAAAAACCAATAGCAACAGACCAGCCAAGCCTAAAAAGGAGAGTATGTGGATTTTTATCACACCAGCAACTCTCCAGTGATGCTTGTGATGAATGTGAATGTCTTCATAAAAAAAAAAAAAAAAGAAATCCCAGCTGCCCTGGGGTGACCTGACCTGCCTTTTTGTTTTGGACGTGGATACGCAAACATGTTCTACTTTAATGTAGTTCCGCATGCTTGAGACTCGGAATGTAGCTGAAAATAAAAGTCTGTGCTTCATACTTGCTGGTAAGAGATTATCTTACAAAAAATGTTTTTCTTCCATCTCCTTATCTCTTCTTTACCTCTTCACTCAGACCTCGCCCCATACTTCACAGAGAAAGTTCACGGGAGGTTACCAGGTGGATCTCACTCTGATTTCATTCCCTCAATTCTAGAGTACCCATTAAGTTTCAATCTTTATCTTTCCTCTTCCTGTCATAGCGGATGAGATGTCCTGCCAAGACGAAGCGTCTACAGATCCAGCACTCGACCTCATTTCCTGTTAACAGGGCTGGGATCCTGATCCAACTCTTCTGCTTCCTCCTCGGCTTTAAAAACCACACATCTGTTTCCAGTCCTCCTAAAAAAAACTTTTTAGTGACCCTCCCAACTGCCCGCAAAAGATTCAGCCCAGTAGTCCTCCTTCCATTAAATGCCATAATAGAACAGAATAATTTCTGGAGTAAAGTGTCTCACTTCACTTGCCACAGCCACTAAGGTTGTTTTTGTTTTACCCCATTTCATGTAGCCTTAATCTTATCCTTTATGTGCCTCACTCAACATGAGATAACAGAAATGAAGCGATTTCTTTCTCGTTTGGCCTTTCCTGTAAATCTCATTTCCAGATTTGCTCCAAATTAGAGGGAAGGTTAAGTGGAGTGGGAAAACAAGAGGAAGGCAGAGGACATTAGGCTCTGTTGAGGCAGTGCGCTCAGACGTTTTACAGCTCGATTTTACCCCTTTCTCGATCGATCCATCCCATGGCCTCGCCATCTCAACTTTTCTCATCGGGAGGGCGTGTGCGCCTTTGGGCGGCCTCCACGATCTATGGGCCAACACCCTCTGCAGCAGGAGGCGCGTGCAGTGCATCTCCACGAGGGCATTAGCGCTCCAGAACAGCTCTCACCACTCCCCCCCTTTTCCCAGCTGTCAGCAGAGGAACTTCCTCTGACCATCTGCTGCCGCATTAGTCAAAGTTCATCAACTTGTCCACAGGATTTCTCTCCCAAAGCTGTACTGTTGCTCCTCTTGTTCATTGTATGTCTGGTTTTCTCATTTCTTAGGGAAGTTCTGTTTTGTTTTTCTTTTACATTTCATTCTGTTAATTTGAACATGGATCCCAGATACTTCTAACTGCAGAAACTTTAATACTTCCCTCTGCCTGTTTTAGTGTGGCACAACTGTAGTCTAGAGACGAAGAACAAAGGGAGCCCTAGTAGAGAAACTGAAAAGAGCCAAGGTTCATGAAACCTGAACTTAAGTCAGTTTCTCTCTGCCTCTATTTTGTGACCTAGGGCAACTTACATCACTTTCCTGCCTCAGTTTCCTTATTTGTAAAATGTGAATAAAAGCATTAATCTACTCAACTTCTTGAGTTCTGTGAGAACTAGAGATAATTCGTGGAAAAACTGTGATACAAGCCTACTGTCATTTCTGTTAAATTTATTAGCAGTGGCACTAGCATCACGACCTTCCTAAAATTGCATCTGTGCCTCACAGCAAGAACTTTCTACCCTGGTGTGTAGCAGGTATAACGCACATCCCTAATCAGGCTGTCAATATTTAAGCATCTTTTCTCCTAGGCTGCCTGTTGGGGACATGTACTGTGATCCCCACCAGTTCTTTTGTAGGCGGAGCTGGCATCTCGGTTTGTTTAGCTGCTGCTATAGACTCCAGCTTGTGGGAGACTTCTGGCTGAAGATGACTAGTGCCTAGAGGTGCTTTAGACTAGCATCTGGGCTGCCTATCCACCTGCCCAGGTTCCGAGCGCTCTGTGGCATGTGGTATTCCTTCCTGAAGGTGCTGGGTGAAAGTGCTATCAGTCAGAGCCTCCTCACAAAAGGCTTGACAGTCCCCTTTGTCAAGCGTTTCTGCCGGAAGACATCATAGCAAATTGGTCCTGCGTTACACACCTCTGCGTTCTTTTGCAGACCAGCAACTTTTTAGTTGTGTTAGAGAAAATTACAGGAGAAATTTTTTTTTTTCTCAGCACTATCCAATAGAGCTAGCAATGATATCTAGGAGATACATTACTGCTCTCAAGCTCGCAACGTTTAAGCATGATGTCTCTCTGTGCCTGAAAATGCAAGCGATATGACCACTTTCTTTTGCTTGCAAACCCCCTTTCCTTAAGTCAGCAATATGGTCCCTGCCAGAGCGAATGTCAGAATCAGGCTAGGCTAGCATACTTGCCAAAGATTTAGGTAAGAGACATTATACAAATGTCTAAATTATTGCAGTTTGGAACTCTAAGATTTCTAAAAATCACTTTCACACAATTCATTATTGTTAGTATTTGTGACTATTTGATAAACTCCAGAACCTTTTTCTGCCATGGAAAATAAATTATTTCTAATAGCTATTTTTTTTTTTTCGTTTTTCATTTTAAACTTGAACTTTTCCCTGAAACAGTCTTATGTCATCACCATGCTTTTCTCTATTTAACACTGTTTTTCTTACCTCCACCCTAGGATGGTCGTCTGCAGGTGAATGACCAGCTGATTGCAGTTAATGGGGAATCTCTTCTGGGAAAGTCCAACCACGAAGCTATGGAAACACTTAGGCGATCAATGTCCATGGAAGGAAACATACGAGGGATGATCCAGCTGGTGATTCTGAGGAGGACAGGGAGACCACTGGAGGTGATGCAAATTTTTATTTCCCTCTGCAAATTGCCCAAATGGCCACCAGAATATTCACACCTCCACCACTAGTATGGTAGCTAGGCTCATACTGATTCTGAAATTGGAAAAAAATATGCCCTAGAAGTGCTCTGATGGGTTTATGTGGCAAATTGGTGGTTGTATATTTTAGGTATAACTAGAAGGTGTAAAAATGTGCATATAAATTAAGTAATTTATCTAGGGTAACAAGTCCATAATTTCCAGTTTTTCCCCCAGAAACTCCTAGAGCTCTGGACTTTATGAATAACGCTTTATTCATATTATAAACATTAAAGCATAAAACATACTTATATACTTTTTGGATGACATGCTAACAGTGTCCATACCTTAGAAAGTTCTTAAACAGATGTATATAATGCTTACTGTGAAGATCATTATAATGCAGTCAGCTCTCTGCATTCTTCCCTGTAATGTGTGCCTGGGACTTAACTAATTTAAAATTTGATCTATTAAACAAGCTTCTTGCTTCATGTTCTTAAATAAATGTTTTTAATTAAAGAAGTATTTTTGAAATCTTTTATCATGATTTCTTTATGGATTTTTTTAATGTAAGCAATATTTTTACATACACATGAAGTGTGAACATAAACTATTCTTGAATGCTGATATCCCTAAACATTTCAGTTACATACAATTATATTATTTATATAATTATTATACAATTATATATTATAGTGTACAACTATCATATTCATCATAAGGTATTCCTAAAACATCATTTTCACTTATATAGAGAATAATTATTAAATGCTCCTAAAAATTATTTTAAGAAAAGATAAGAAAAAAGTCGATAATAGTTAAGAGTTGAGAAAAACATCAGCAAATCACACATATATTCTCTAAGGACAAATAATGTTTTTGTGATACAGTAATACACAAAGTTAAAATAGAATCCGATTAAAACACACTAATATAAAATATTAGTTGTAATAATAAGTTCAACTTAAACATTTTTTTTTTCCACACACACACACTGTATTTTATTTTTACAAGAGATAGATAGACTGACACCTAGCATTGTACATGGATGACCACAACAAAAGCAACAATGATTGCAATTACCAAACATGAAACACACTTATACTATGTCATAATATTGACATTCAGTCCAGTAATCCTCCACTGTAACAGCTCCTTTACTTTGCAGTGAAAATTGATTTGTATATTCTTTTCCTCTGAGTCCTTGTGGGATTTTTTTTTTTAATTCAGACAGAAAGTCACAAAAATTATACTCATCCTCATCAGTTCACTCAGTCCCATGTAATTAATTTCTTTTTTTTCATCTTGATCTTTTGTTAGCAGTTTTATGAGTTCATCAGTTTTTCATTAGAGTTCTGAAAATGCTTATTCATTCAGTTCAGCAGTACAGTCAGTTACCAGAAACCTGTACTTGTCAGAGTCTTTTCCATGAATTTCTTGAAGATGAAACTCTTTTATAGGAACATATTTGCAAAATCATCAGAGTACACCCAGAACTGTCTGTAAATGACAAAAGACTTAAAAATGACCATGGTTAAAGATTTGATGAAAGTTCATAATAATGCAGTTGACAAGAAAATTAGTTATTTCTGAGATATACATTTTAAAGTAATAACTAGGATTATTACTTATAACATTATACCAGAACATATAAGATTTTTAGACGTTTCCTGTAATGTCTGAAACATTTATATTAACATATTTCCATACATATTTCCATACAAATACAAATATAAGATTTTTAGAAATTTCATGTAATGTCTGAAACATTTATATTAACATATTTCCATACAAATAACCCAATGAAAGTTTAGTATTAGTTGTTTTGTTTGTTTTTTTATACTGCAGGTTCTTATTAGGCATCAGTTTTATACACATCAGTGTATACATGTCAATCCCAATCGCCCAATTCAGCACATCACCATCCCCACCTCACCGCAGTTTTCCCCCCTTGGTGTCCATATGTCCATTCTCTACATCTGTGTCTCAACTTCTGCCCTGCAAACTGGCTCATCTGTACCATTTTTCTACGTTCCACATACATGCATTAACATACGATATTTGTTTTTCTCTTTCTGACTTACTTCACTCTGTATGACAGTCTCTAGATCCATCCACGTCTCAACAAATGACTCAATTTCGTTCCTTTTTTTTTTTTTTTTTTTTTTTTTAATGAGGATCTTGAATCAGATGCGTATGTTTGATTGATTGATTGATTGATTGATTTTGGCTGTGTTGGGTCTTCGTTTCTGTGCGAGGGCTTTCTCCAGTTGTGGCAAGCGGGGGCCACTCTTCATCGCGATGCGCGGGCCTCTCTCGTTGCGGAGCACAGGCTCCAGACGCGCAGGCTCAGCAGTTGTGGCTCACGGGCCCAGCCGCTCCGCGGCATGTGGGATCCCCCCAGGCCAGGGCTCGAACCCGTGTCCCCTGCATTAGCAGGCAGACTCTCAACCACTGCGCCACCAGGGAAGCCCTCGTTCCTTTTTATGGCTGAATAATATTCCATCGTATATATGTACCACAACTTCTTTATCCATTCGTCTGTTGATGGGCATTTAGGTTGCTTCCATGACCTGGCTATTGTAAATAGTGCTGCAATGAACATTCGGGTGCACGTGTCTTTTTGAATTACGGTTTTCTCTGGGTATATGCCCAGTAGTGGGATTGCTGGGTCATATGGTAATTCTATTTTTAGTTTTTTAAGGAACCTCCATATTGTTCTCCATAGTGGCTGTATCAATTTACATTCCCACCAACAGTGCAAGAGGGTTCCCTTTTCTCCACACCCTCTCCAGCATTTGTTGTTTGTAGATTTTCTGATGATGCCCATTCTAACAGGAGTGAGGTGATACCTCATTGTAGTTTTGATTTGCATTTCTCTAATAATTAGTGATGTTGAGCATCTTTTCATGTGCTTCGTGGCCGTCTGTATGTCTTCTTTGGAGAAATGTCTATTTAGGTCTTCTGCCCATTTTTGGATTGGGGTGTTTGTTTCTTTGATATTGAGCTGAATGAGCTGTTTATATATTTTGGAGATTAATCCTTTGTCCGTTGATTCATTTGCAAATATTTTCTCCCATTCTGAGGGTTGTCTTTTCGTCTTGTTTATGGTTTCCTTTGCTGTGCAAAAGCTTTGAAGTTTCATTAGGTCCCACTTGTTTATTTTTGTTTTTATTTCCATTACTCTAGGAGGTGGATCGAAAAAGATCTTGCTGTGATTTATGTCAAAGAGTGTTCTTCCTATGTTTTCCTCTAAGAGTTTTATAGTGTCCGGTCTTATATTTAGGTCTCTAATCCATTTTGAGTTTATTTTTGTGTATGGTGTTAGGGAGTGTTCTAATTTCATTCTTTTACATGTGGCTGTCCAGTTTTCCCAGCACCACTTATTGAAGAGACTGTCTTTTCTCCATTGTATATCTTTGCCTCCTTTGTCATAGATTAGTTGACCATAGGTGCGTGGGTTAATCTCTGGGCTTTCTATCTTGTTCCATTGATCTATGTTTCTGTTTTTGTGCCAGTACCATATTGTCTTGATTACTGTAGCTTTGTAGTATAGTCTGAAGTCAGGGAGTCTGATTCCTCCAGCTCCGTTTTTGTGCCTCAAGACTGCTTTGGCTATTCGGGGTCTTTTGTGTCTCCATACAAATTTTAAGATGATTTGTTCTAGCTCCGTAAAAAATGCCATTGGTAATTTGATAGGGATTGCATTGAATCTGTAGATTGCTTTGGGTAGTATACTCATTTTCACAATGTTGATTCTTCCAATCCAAGAACATGGTATATCTCTCCATCTGTTGGTATCATCTTTAATTTCTTTCATCAGTGTCTTATAGTTTTCTGCATACAGGTCTTTTGTCTCCCTAGGTAGGTTTATTCCTAGGTATTTTATTCTTTTTGTTGCAATGGTAAATGGGAGTGTTTCCATAATTTCTCTTTCAGATTTTTCATCATTAGTGTATAGGAATGCAAGAGATTTCTGTGCATTAATTTTGTAACCTGCAACTTTACCATATTCATTAATTAGCTCTAGCAGTTTTCTGGTGGCAGTTTTAGGATTCTCTATGTATAGTATCATGTCATCCGCAAACAGTGACAGTTTTACTTCTTCTTTTCCAATTTGTATTCCTTTTATTTCTTTTTCTTCTCTGATTGCCGTGGCTAGGACTTCCAGAACTATGTTGAATAATAGTGGTGAGAGTGGACATCCTTGTCTCGTTCCTGATCTTAGAGGAAATGCTTTCAGTTTTTCACCATTGAGAATGATGTTTGCTGTGGGTTTGTCATATATGGCCTTTATTATGTTGAGGTAGGTTCCCTCTATGCCCACTTTCTGGAGAGTTTTTATCATAAATGGGTGTTGAATTTTGTCAAAAGCTTTTTCTGCATCTATTGAGATGATCATATGGTTTTTCTTCTTCAATTTGTTAATATGGTGTATCACATTGATTGATTTGCGTATATTGAAGAATCCTTGCATCCCTGGGATAAATCCCACTTGATCGTGGTGTATGATCCTTTTAATGTGTTGTTGGATTCTGTTTGCTAGTATTTTGTTGAGGATTTTTGCATCTATATTCATCAGTGATATTGGTCTGTAATTTTCTTTTTTTGTAGTGTCTTTGTCTGGTTTTGGTATCAGGGTGATTGTGGCCTCATAGAATGAGTTTGGGAGAGTTCCTTCCTCTGCAATTTTTTGGAAGAGTTTGAGAAGGATGGGTGTTAGCTCTTCTCTAAATGTTTGATAGAATTCACCTGTGAAGCCATCTGGTCCTGGACTTTTGTTTGTTGGAAGATTTTTAATCACAGTTTCAATTTCATTACTTGTGATTGGTCTGTTGATATTTTCTGTTTCTTCCTGATTCAGTCTTGGAAGGTTATACCTTTCTAAGAATTTGTCCATTTCTTCCAGGTTGTCCATTTTATTGGCATAAAGTTGCTTGTAGTAGTCTCTTATGTATTTCTGCGGTGTCTGTTGTAACTTCTCCTTTTTCATTTCTGATTTTATTGATTTGAGTCCTCTCCCTCTTTTTCTTGATGAGTCTGGTTAATGGCTTATCAATTTTGTTTATCTTCTCAAAGAACCAACTTTTAGTTTTATTGATCTTTGCTATTGTTTTCTTTGTTTCTATTTCATTTATTTCTGCTCTGATCTTTATGATTTCTTTCCTTCTGCTAACTTTGGGTTTTGTTTGTTCTTCTTTCTCTAGTTTCTTTAGGTGTAAAGTTAGATTGTTTACTTGAGATTTTTCTTGTTTCTTTAGGTAGGCTTGTATAGCTATAAACTTCCCTCTTAGAACCGCTTTTGCTGCATCCCATAGGTTTTGGGTTGTCGTGTTTTCATTGTCATTTGTCTCTAGGTATTTTTTTATTTCCTGTTTGATTTCTTCAGTGATCTCTTGGTTATTTAGTAACGTATTGTTTAGCCTCCATGTGTTTGTCTTTTTTACGTTTTTTTCCCTGTAATTCATTTCTAATCTCATAGCGTTGTGGTCAGAAAAGATGCTTGATATGATTTCAATTTTCTTAAATTTACTGAGGCTTGATTTGTGACCCAAGATGTGATCTATCCTGGAGAATGTTCCGTGTGCACTTGAGAAGAACGTGTAATCTGCCGTTCTTGGATGGAATGTCCTATATATATCAATTAAATCTATCTGGTCTATTGTGTCATTTAAAGCTTCTGTTTCCTTATTTATTTTCATTTTGGATGATCTGTCCATTGGTGTAAGTGAGGTGTTAAAGTCCCCCACTATTATTGTGTTACTGTCGATTTCCTCTTTTATAGCTGTTAGCAGTTGCCTTATGTATTGAGGTGCTCCTATGTTGGGTGCATATATATTTATAATTGTTATATCTTCTTCTTGGATTGATCCCTGGATCATTATGTAGTGTCCTTCCTTGTCTCTTGTAACATTCTTTATTTTAAAGTCTATTTTATCTGATATGAGTATAGCTACTCCAGCTTTCTTTTGATTTCCATTTGCATGGAATATCTTTTTCCATCCCCTCACTTTCAGTCTGTATGTGTCCCTAGGTCTGAAGTGGGTCTCTTGTAGACAGCATATATATGGGTCTTGTTTTTGTATCCATTCAGCCAGTCTATGTCTTTTGGTTGGGGCATTTAATCCATTCACGTTTAAGGTAATTATCGATATGTATGTTCCTATGACCATTTTCTTAATTGTTTTGGGTTTGTTTTTGTAGGTCCTTTTCTTCTCTTGTGTTTCCCACTTAGAGAAGTTCCTTTAGCATTTGTTGTAGAGCTGGTTTGGTGGTGCTGAATTCTCTTAGCTTTTGCTTGTCTGTAAAGCTTTTGATTTCTCCATCAAATCTAAATGAGATCCTTGCTGGGTAGAGTAATCTTGGTTGTAGGTTCTTCCCTTTCATCACTTTAAGTATTTCATGCCACTCCCTTCTGGCTTGCAGAGTTTCTGCTGAGAAATCAGCCGTTAACCTTATGGGGGTTCCCTTGTATGTTATTTGTCGTTTTTCCCTTGCTGCTTTCAATAATTTTTCTTTGTCTTTAATTTTTGCCACTTTGATTACTATGTGTCTCGGCGTGTTTCTCCTTGGGTTTATTCTGTATGGGACTCTCTGCGCTTCCTGGACTTGGGTGGCTATTTCCTTTCCCATGTTAGGGAAGTTTTCGATTATAATCTCTTCAAATATTTTCTCTGGTCCTTTCTCTCTCTCTTCTCCTTCTGGGACCCCTATAATGAGAATGTTGTTGCGTTTAATGTTGTCCCAGAGGTCTCTTAGGCTGTCTTCATTTCTTTTTATTCTTTTTTCTTTAGTCTGTTCCGCAGCAGTGAATTCCACCATTCTGTCTTCCAGGTCACTTATCCGTTCTTCTGCCTCAGTTATTCTGCTATTGATTCCTTCTAGTGTAGTTTTCATTTCAGTTATTGTATTGGTCATCTCTGTTTGTTTGTTCTTTAATTCTTCTAGGTCTTTGTTAATCATTTCTTGCATCTTCTCAATCTTTGCCTCCATTCTTATTCCGAGGTCCTGGATCATCTTCACTATCATTATTCTGAATTCTTTTTCTGGAAGGTTGCCTATCTCCACTTCATTTAGTTGTTTTTCTGGGGTTTTTTCTTGTTCCTTCATCTGGTACATAGCCCTCTGCCTTTTCATCTTCTCTGTCTTTCTGTAACTGTGGTTTTTGGTTCACAGGCTGCAGGATTGTAGTTTTTCTTGCTTCTGTTGTCTGCCCTCTGGTGGTTGAGGCTATCTAAGAGGCTTGATGGGAGGCTCTGGTGGTGGGTAGACTCAACTTAAACATTTTAAAATGAAAAGATTTTGAAATTAAGACTGGAAGGTAGTTGGGGACGATAGTGGTTAAAAGCTTGGGCTCTGGAGTTTTAGGTTACTTGAGTTAAAATCCCATGTGGGTCATTTCCTGGCTATGTAAAGACATACATAGTTGAGGGCTCTCTACTTATAGATAGCAATACTGTTGTCTGCCTTATCCCTTCATAGATCCTCATTTCCCAGCACCTAGTAGTAGACAGTTGTTATATATTGTTGAATGAATGGATAAAAGTTGCATCTGAGACCTACTTCATCCGAGAGGATAAGCTGAAGTAGTGAACTTATCAACTATATCTTACTTTGTCATATTATCAGGTGTTGGAAAGGAGTAACTGTACCTTTTAACTTTTCTGTACATAACCTTGTAAATGTTAAATAAATGTAAATTGCCCAATTACTGGAGACTGTATATAATGAGCCAACTCATTTCCAACATTTGTGTCTGCTTAAATGACAGAGAGGTTTCCATGAATATTTAAGGGATTTTACTTATGTACATAGTCATGAAACCCTTATCGCTTGCTTCCTACCATGAGAGAATCGGCTGCTTTCTGGTTGAATTTGGTTCTTACTCGAGAGCCCTAGACCTCCACGGAACCCAATTGTTGGATGCGGGTGTGAAGTATGACCTGTAGACCCCTGAATCACCCCTTCCATGCATCTGTGTTTTAGATCTCCCTTAAGATGTCTTGGGACAAAGATACCTCAACTAATAGAAAAGTCTGGAATACACTGCTCAAGAATTCCATATCTGTGTAGATAGAAAAAGTAAAAGAAGAAAAAAAAAGAAATGAATATGATTGCTAAAAGAGTTCCCTCCCCACCTCTCCACCTCTCATCTTCCCTAGTTTCATGTCTTTCTCTAAAATATATGAATGCCTAGAGGATAAGTACTCTCTGTTTTGCCTCATCAAGTTGAGACACTTTATTATTTGCGTTCTCCTTTACCACACGTATTTTCATTTTAATTCTCACACTCTGGGCTGGGTTGACGATTATTTCATCAGAAGAAAGCACTAAGCCTTCAGTTGGTTGCCCATCCTCAGGAGTGTCTTTGTTGTTGTTGTCGTTGTTGCTGTAGTTCTTTTTTTTTTTTAATAGATCTTTACTGGAGTATAATTGCTTCACAGTGCTGTGTTAGTTTCTGCTGTACAACAAAGTGAATCAGCCAGATGCGTACATATATCCCCATATCCCCTCCCTCTTGCGTCTCCCTCCCACCCTCCCTATCCCACCCCTCTAGGTGGTCACAAAGCACGGAGCTGATCTCCCTGTGCTGTGCGGCTGCTTCCTACTAGCTATCTATTTTACATTCGGTAGTGTATATATGTCGATGCTACTCTCACTTCACCCCAGCTTCCCCCTCCCACCCCGTGTCCTCAAATCCATTCTCTATGTCTACAACTTTATTCCTGCCCTGCAACTAGGTTCATCAGTACCTTTGTGTTTTTTTTTAGATTCCATATATATGCGTTAGCATACGGTATTTGTTTTTCTCTTGTTAATACTGTTCACTGGGGACTCAATTGGGAATAAGAAATGGGACAAAAAGCAGTTTTTATGAGGACATTTAAATAAGATCCATTTTTATTTTCTCTAATATTTACATGCTTTCCGTGGGGGATGAGCAGGCACTTGGCTTTCTCAACTAATGAGAATCTCTGTGGTACCTGTGAAGATTAAAGAGTGTTTTTTTCATATAAAGACAGCAGCCTAATGTACAGATAATCTTTATTAAATTGAAAAAAAAAACTGTAGCTATTTGATATCCCAAATCTGTTTTGCTGTGTCAAATCATATATGTTTTGTGCTCATGTTTTTGGAGGATTCTCCAGTGGAACAGCAATCGCCCTCAGGTACAATAAAAAAGAATCTGTAACCTAGAAAAGGCCTCAGTTCTGCTTACATATTCAGGGAAATCAGTTAGTTAGATTTGGGAAGAATACCAAAATGGTTACTTGAACATTATATTGATATTAAAAAAACTACTGAAGACGCTACTTAAGAAAAGTCAAAATATATTGTCATTGGGTATTTTCCCACATTACCCAGATGTACAAGATACGTAAACAGTTTTGATGAGGACCTCGTGAAGAATACATAATGAGCCCTTGATTGAATCAAAATCATTTTAAACAGAAACATGTTTTTCAAAGGATGAGCTTGAGGTTCAATTGTAATTCTATTTGAGCCTAGAGACTTGGTATTTAAAAATGGGTTATGACCTGTTTTTTTTTTTTTTTTTTCCTTCCCCAAAACATTTCCCTCCCCTGAGCTGGAAGCTCAGCTTGGTGGAAGCAGAATATGTTTTAAAATCCATTATATTTTTTATTGGCTGGGACACTAATGGAAGGCTCCACGACAGCTCTATTTTACAGGCTGAATATTTTAATTAGGCTGGTTACTGATCACTTGTTGGGATATTGATTGTGTCATTTATCAAAGAGCTGGGAAAGCAGAAAAATAATTTTTGTTGTTGTTGTTAAAGCACTTGACTATGCAAGGTAGGTCCTACCTCTCCTACCTTCCAGGGCTCTAGCTTTAATTTAGGAGTAGTTTGCCCCAGGCTTGGGTTGACTAAGGAACCAGGGGCAAAAGGAAATACTGGGTGTGGAAAAAGTGTAATAAGCCTTGACAAAAAGCTAAAGGACCTTCAGCAGCTGAAAACATTTTAATTATGAAGAATGCATGCATGGAATGTCTTGAATATTTTGTTTAACTAGCAGGATACCGAGTTTCTGTAACTAAAGAGGAAAGTAGAAATCAAATGCATTGTTTGGGCCAAATGCTCTTTTTCAGAAGGAAAGAGGTTTGGGGATCGGATCTACGTTAGGGAACGGCCCCGAGATGGCTTTCAAATTACTTCTTTGAAATCTGTTAGAAGACACACAGTTTGAACCAGAGCAAAACCCAGTTCTCTGTGCCTCATTCCTCTAGAACAATAACTAGAGCTCCCTGCAGCCGGCCCATTCCCAGTACCTCGGCAGCACCTGTGCAACACGGTTTATTCTGGAGCTAGCAGTTTTAAGGAAACTGAATTTGTTTACAGACTATCAAAATCAAAACAGAAGGGGGAAATATGGAAGAAGAGAAAGAAATCTCAGGAGAACCAGCATCTGGCATTGTCACAGCAGTTTGTTTTCGCTCCTGGCCAAAAGGCCTAGTGTCTGCAGTGGGACACACGCATGGCATTTCAGTGACAAACCTGCCTGGGTTCTGACTTGTCCTGGAGCATATACACTTAGTCACCAAGGGAGAGGGAGACAGGAACCAGCTGGTTGGCAGAGAAACACCCTTGGCATGAACTGTATTCTTATGTTGACACTGCCACAAGCTGTACTCCCAGATGGAAGAAAATTTGAAGGAAGCTATTTGTAAGTGGTGGGAAAGAATAATAAAGTTAATCCGCTTCTGTGCTTGCTATCAGCACTCCTAAGCCTTAACACCACATTGTCAGTATTTTTTATTTCCTATTCAGAGATGTTTTAACTGATAGGGCCATTTTGATTTTCCACAGTCGAGGACTTACGTGCAATAGACTCTTGAAAGATTATTCATAAATTGATCGTTCTTTCACTTTGCTTCCATTGACCAAGTTGGAACATACTAAAAAAGCGAACGTGATTTTTATTTTCATCCCTTAGGAGCCTGCAGAGTGTGGGGCATTTTCTAAGCCGTGCTTTGAGAACTGTCAAAATGCTGTAACCACCTCCAGGAGAAATGATAATAGTACATTGCATCCATTTGGCACCTACAGCCCGCAAAGCAAACAGAAAGGTAAGATTCTATCCATTCTCATCTGCTGCCAGTGGTATGAGAAAACATGAGAGTGTTTATTTTTTAAAAAAAGAGGAACAAAGGGGAATTAATTAGACTAAGTGCAGACTTTGTTACTCTGAGTCATGAAAATGAGAGATGGGTGGGAGAGCTGACTCACAAGTTGTGAAGCAGATTCCTGGCATTGCCCCCAGTTTAAGTGACAGTTTCTATGCTTGCTGCCCCAAACACGGAGGGTTACGTATAAAACAAAACCATGCCTGGAGAAACAAAATGACAAACCGTTATATATTTTTTTAACAGTCTTTTAATATTGGAGGTTACCAAGTGTAAATAGCAACTAAACTTACAAAATATTGATATATGGAATAGTATTAAATCATAAAGTGGTCATAACACAGTTTGCAGACTTATGCTTGTTTCTGAGCAGTAAATACTGTGAACCGAGACCATGATATGATGGTGGAATGTTTTTGTTATTGCCTCACTACTACTGTCTTGTATGGATCACATTTCTAGTAGAGCTCTACATGTAAAAAAATTGGATTTTCTTCTTTGTTTTTCAAAACTTATACTTAAGGCCACCAAGAAAATGCTTTTATTTCCCTGCATCTCCTTTCTTTAGTAACTTTACTTTTTTGTATCACAAAAGCAATAGATATTCATGACAGAAAATTAAGAGTAAAGCAATAAAGGGAGAATTTAATGGCACTCATACTTCTGTCAGAGATACTGATCAATAACATTATGTATATATTGAAAGTGTTTCCTTCATGTAAATATGTGTATATAAAATGAAATGAAATATACTATATAAAATGTTTAGGAAATTGCTTTTTAATTAATAGCACATTATGAACATCTTACTGTGTCATTGAATATTCCATAACATCACGTTCAGTAGTTGCATAGTAGTCTAGTGAGTGGAGGTGCTGTTTGTATAATCAATCCCTTATTTACACTTAAGATGCTACCCAAATTTAACGATGGGGGAACAATTTCTAGACTCTGAGATTACTCCATCAGAACAGACTTGTAAATCTGAGGTTCCTCTAGAATTAAATTCTTTCATCTGAATGGGATGTTTTTTCCTCTGAATTCCTCTGTTTCAGTGAGAGTAGTAGCAACAGCTGTGATCATTTATTGTTTACTGTCTGTTACATACTGTGGTGAGCAATTTACATGCACACTCAAAGTGGGTAATATTATTATCCTCATTTTACAGATGAAGAAATAGAGAGGAGAGTAAATGACTAACCCAACACCATATATAATCCCTGGAGAACCTGAATACATCTCCTGTCTCTCTGACTCAAGTTCATTCCCTAAACCACAGCATGGGCCATGTCTCACATTGGTCTCTTGAAACTGTTCTTTCACCTCATCCCAAGAGTGTCCATTAGAAGCTGACTTTACTTTGTGTCAGATAAAGAAACACCCAGTATGTCTTTCCTCATCTTAATAAAATTAAAAGTTTTCTTGACAAAGCAGCATCTCCTTCTGAGTCCTTCAGTCGCAATAGCAGGAGAATCTGGGGAAGGAACAGCAAGTTTCCCTTACACCAGGAGAGCCTTCTCTCTACCGCGTCCAAATAATGATCAAGAACATTCCAGCCTTTATATAACTTGATTGGCACTTAATTCTCAAGCAACTTGTGGTCCAGTGACAATCCAAGTTCCGGGTTTTATTCCTGATTACACCAATGATGTCCAAAGGAACATTGGACACATTACCTCCCATCCTGTTTCTTTTTCAGTACTTATAAAATATCGATGCTGAAGTGATAATTACGTAGTATTTTTTAGAGGACATTGAGATACTCAAGGAAATGGGATTAATATCTGTAGGAAGGCTAGCAAAGGCTAAAATAATGAAACTATAGAACTAGTTATAGTGTAAGGATATACCCAGAAAAAAAAATTTAAATAATAAAGTCCACCCAAAACACATGTTAAAAATAAAATGCAGTAATACTTTGGAACTTCAGTAGCGTGTTCAGAGTTTGTATGTCACTGAACAATTAGAGTCCTTTAGGCACAGAACCACTGAGAGGTTCTGTCTCTTCCCTCCCTCCTGAGACACAGATCCACAGTCCACAAGGTTCCTGCTACACCTCCTCCTCCCACCTCAATTTTCCAAGGTAACATCAAAAATCCAGTTCTTTTAAGAAGTGACTCCATTAAACATTATTTTTTGAAAAGCACAGAAAATCTATTGTCATTATTTCCTTGGGGATCTGTGATACAATACTCAGTTATAGAATTAGGCTTATCAAAGCACAGATTTGTTATATTTTAATTATAAGAGGCCAGTAGATGGAATGCTCTTTCTTTTTATATAAGCCTATTGACTGAGAGACCAAAAAATGTATATAACAGAATTTATAGACATGATGCTGTAGAAGAATATCATGCTCATCACGTCTTTGTGTAGTGTTAATAACATTTTCATTTTTGAGAACCATTGAGAGTTCCCGAGTTTCCGACGCACACGAGGTGGCCATAGGCCACCAAGACTCATGAAACTTGAGTGAGTGTTGACTCGCCACCACCAAGCCTTTTTAAGGAGCTCCTTTAGAAAAACAAGATTGACTTGACAAAATGTAACGTCTAGTGAGGAGAGGAACTGTTACAGCCAAAACATTGACTTTTTTTTTCTTCCCTTCCTCCTTTCCTTTGTATATTTAAAAGTCCAATGTTGATGTGCTGTGTTCCATCTATTTTTGTAATAATAGTACTACCACCCACTGTTCCACTGTTATTTTTTTATATATACATATTCCTGTCAAGCTGTTACGGAGAAAAGGCATTTTTAGAACTAACGTTTGTAGAAATTGTAACACCAGAAAATTCACATTTGCGTTGGAGAATTGCTCGCAATGCCCGCAGTGGAATGAGTGTAGGGCTCCAAGATGGTAATAGGATGGAGGCTGTGTCCCAGGGGTTTACTATAAAATCCTATTAAGCATTCGAATGGTAATGAAGTGCGCAAACACTGCATTTTCTGAAGAATCTTGCTGGCAGATCTCACCCTGGGCCAAGTTACAGCCTAAGCACAGTTTGCCTCTGGTTTGTTCTTCCCTCTCCTTTAATTCTTCTCATCTTCCCTTTGTGCTCTACTCCTGCTTTCTCCCCACTTTCAGTTCACGTGAACTCCAGCCCCTGCGCCAGTAGCCTGTTGCCTCAAGTCTGCCCGGGATCACCCACTGAGGTCTTCTCAGGCCTTTCATCCATACCCCAAATCAAATGTTTCGGTTCTGTGTCCTGTCCCACTGGATCCATGTGCCCTGGGGTCCTTTGAAGAGACACATAATAGTGTGATTATTTATAATACCTTCCCTCCTGGGAACCTGCATGTATCCACCCCCCTACAGCACGTAAGGCACTGCCGCTGCAGTGATGATCAGAAATTGAATTATACTTTTCAATTTGACTGATGTTTCTGGGATACCTCCGTTGTGCAGCATGCGCTAGGCTGCAACGATGAATACAATGTGTTATTGTTCTCAAAAACAGTCTAAAGTAGGGGTCAGCACACTTTGTCTGTAAAGGGCCACGTAGTCAATATTTCAGGCTTTGTGAGCCATAGGATCTCTTTCGCAACTCGTCACCTCTGCCACTGTAGTGCGCAAGCAGCCGTAGACAGTACGTGCATGAATGTGTTCAGTGAAACTTTATGTGCAAAACCAGTTGGCGGGCCGGTTTGGGGCCAGGGCCATAGCTTGCTGAGTTCTAGTCTAAGGGCGCAAACTCTTTTGCCCTTCTTTTCTGATCTGGCCCTGGCAGGATGGATCCTGTAAAACAAGTCACAACAATAAAAGATGGTGATTAAAATAAGGGTCATTTGGTCATGGATGAAGTAGTGACTAGAGGTGCAACGTTCACAGGCGATATATAAAATGACCTTGTACACTCAGTGACATCCAGAAATACTATTTTTAGCGGATAAGAATTCCAGACTTTCACGGTGATAAAGGGCTTAACAAAGGTGTTTGGGCCAAGAGGGGAAAAAAATATTCTTTACAGCAACTAGATTTGTTGTTTAAAAAGTACCAAGGATAAAGAGTCATCAGAGAAGATACTTACCTCTGCATCTATCATTACTTTAAAAACCCATAGATTATTCATGTGAATGAAATAAAAGTGAAAGTTAATGATCGTAATAAAACCAGAGGAGATGCTGAAGAAGAGGAAGGAGAGGAGGAAGAGGAGGACAAGGAGGAAGTTACCTGTGGTCCAGTAAGAGAAATAAATGTAGATAAATAGATGATAGATCGATAGATAGCTCATTGCAAAAGCAGCACGTGGTAAATGTTACACACGAATTATTTTCTGTAATATTAACAGATAAAGCCAAAATGTCAGTGGATAAAGATAGTGAAGATGTATTTCTTGCTCAAATCACAGCCCAATGAGAACTGAGGGACTTGGGCTCCTTCCATTGGTAGCTGGGCCATCTTCTGGTGCCTCATCCACTCATGGTTGCAGCTAGTAGATGGGATCGGGGGAGAAGGTGGGGAAGTTGCATATACCCTTCCTTAAGCACTGAGACCGGGCACAACATTGACCACTGTAACTCACATTCTATTGGCAAGAACCAGCCTAGATACAAAGAGGGCTGGAAAATGGGGTCTGGGGTCTAGCTGTGTGCCCAGGAAGAAAGGAAGAACACAGACACTGGGAGCGCTAGTATTCTCCACCACTGTTGTAAAAATACTGACAGATCCCAGAGCAACAGTGAAGGTTTCATAGAGAAGGTGATATTTGAGGTGGACCTTGGGAGAAGGGTGGGACTTTAATAGATGAAGTGGGTTTTGCAATTATATGAGCAAAGACACTGGGGTAGGAAAACCTGGCCTTGTGGTCTGGGAGCAATAAGTAGTCTTGAGTGGCTAATGTGTAATAGGAGATAAAGTTGGCTGCCGGGGACACAGACCTTTATTCTGTAGGCAGTTGTGTGCGACTGTAATGTTTCTGAGCAGGCAGTTACATGGTCACAGGTATGTTTACCACGAGTGAAAGATGGCCTGAGAAGTTGAGGATGAGTGATTAGAACCAATGGAAAAGATGTTGTCCCAATATGTCCCTTGTTCCAATTTACCTTGTAGACCCTCTGCTCTTTTTCTCTCAGCAAATCTTTGGCTGCCTAACTGCTGCCATATTACCAGATCACTGGAGTGGGGGACAGTGCAGGAGGACAGTGCTGGCTGCCTTTGCTCATCATGCTTCTGTACCCTGACCATCTTACTTATCAGATTCCTGCTTCAAATCTCATTCCCTGGGACATGTCAGCACTGCTAGAACTGCCTCCATTTTATACTGGTCCCTGGGGCAGAGCTTGGAGCAAGTCCTTCCCTGGTGTATTCTTCAGGGTTCTCCAGAGAAACAGAATGAATGGAGTGTGAGTGTGTGTGTGTGTGTGTGTGTGTGTTTGTACATGTATATATAGATTACATACACAGATTTATTGTAAGGGATTGGGTCACGTGCTTATGGAGGCAGGCACGTCCCAAGATCTGCAAGGTGAGTGGGCAAGCTGAGACCCAGAAGAGCCAATGGTGTAGTCCTGGTCTGAAGGCCAGCAGGCTCAAGACCTAGGAAGAGCCAGTGGTTCAGTTTGAATCCAAGAGCAGGAAAAAGGCAATGTCTCAGTTTGAAGGCAGTCAGGCAGGAAGAATTCTCTCCTGCTTGAAGGAGGGTCAACCTTTTTGTTCTATTCAGACCATCAACTGATTGGATAAGGCCCACCCACATAAGGGGGGGTACAATCTACTTTACCCTGTCTACTGATTTCAATGTTAATATCACCCAAAAACAACCTCACTGAATACCAAGTGTCTGGGCACCCTGAGCCCAGTCAAGTTGATACATAGAATTAACCATCAAACCTGGTATGTGGGCAAGTCAAAGTGGTTGTTACCAGCAGCATTTCTCAAGGACAAAGAGATGATTTTCTTGTTCTAGCAATAGAGTCCACCTTTTGCAAATATCTCACTGTAATAGATCCACAGCAGAGTTTATGGTGTACAGAATAATAATCCTTTACTTACTCATTGGCACTCATTGCACTTACAAATCACTGCTTGAATATGCACTATCTTATATAATCCTTGTATTCCTCCAATGAAGGTATTCTTATCCCTGCTTTATAGATATAAAAACCAATGTTTATAGAAGTTGAGTAGTTTGCCCAAGTTCTTACAGCATTACATGATTGGAAACATGCAGTCTTGCTTCACAAACTATACTCTTAATCACGATGCTCTATAATGTTTTTCATACATTATTTAATATTTTCATTAGTAATGAGGATTAAACTATACGTAAGGCTTAGCTCAATGTGTGGTACACAATAAGATCTCAACAAACCTTACTTGTTATTAGTTGTTGTAATATTCAGTATACATGTCTATTTTTTTCCGTATAAAATAGACTGAAAAAGTAAACATTTTTAGCAGGTAGGAAAACTAGAATTCAGACCCCAGTCTTTTGCTTCCAAGGCCCCAAACTCAGGGTTTTCCACTACAACACAGATGCAAAAAGAATATATATATTTTTTTACCTCTATGGTGTCTAAATGGTGAGTAGATACACTGTATCTCATGAGTTTTTTAAGTACTTTTTGTCACTGAGGCAAATGCTTAAATCACCATTTAATCCAGAGCATTCATTATAGAGTCTTGTTTACAAAAACGTTGTCATAAAAGAAATGGCTTGTTAATCTTCTACAAATCACAGGTAGTGAATATGTGTCTACCTTTCCCAGGTGGGAAAAGGTAGTTAAGATGCACGGACTTCACTTGCCAGGGGTTGCCAGCAGGTTGCCAGCAAGTCACCAGCATAAAGACACATTATCAGGCTTAGATTTCCTCGTACAGGCTGTATTAGCGTGCGTATTATTCCTTCAGGGCTGTATGAGGACTTATTTGTTTCAAGACTGGTTTCTGTGTTGGTGAAAATTATGTCTGAGAGATGCACTGAAACAAAACCAGGCGCTGGACGGTTCTGCCTCCTGTTTACTACAGCTTTATTTGTTCTTTGTTTATAGAGCTGTTGCTTCCCAATGATGGATGGGCTGAGAGTGGAGGACCTTCTCCTCCTCCACCACATCCAGTTCTGGAATTGGGCCTTGAAGATTACAGCCACAGGTATCGATAAAATGATATATCATAAATGTACCCCGTTATGGTTTTTCTGGGAAAACCCAGCAACCTTATTGTAACTCTATTTCTTTCCAGGATGGAAATCTCATAGTATCTGTTAATTCCAGCGAAAACTTCTCATAGCTAATATTAATACCTCAGTTTGTTCATTTTTGCTTCCTGGAATTTAAGGTTCATCATGTCTTATTAAAATATATGAGAAAATTGTTGAATTTTCTTTTACCAAGTTAAAAACTAGAGAGGTGGAACTCAAAATAAAAAAAGTTATATTGGAAGGTATAAAACAAAACTGAGAAGACATAAAGCTTTTTTTTTTTCTTATTTGTAATTGGCAAACCCTAAAGGCATTTTAAAAATAGATGTTCCAAGAAAGTTAATGGAATCTAAAAATTAAAGCAGCACCATATATAATCTAAACTATTGAAAAGAGTGCCCAATATTATATCCATTCTGTAATAGAAACCAAAAAATCAATAATTTTTAGAATCACACAAGCATGAGAGAGAGAGATTTACTAAGCATACACACCATTTGACTAGTAGAATTCATAGATTTTGTTTTTCTGATGAGTTTTAAAAATCATTAACTTGTCCCTTTGCTATTTTCTGTATTTATTATGGCTGTTAAAACTGGGTATTTTATTCCATTCTTGTCCCATGATAATCCTGTGAAGTTCTTTCATTTTTCTTGCAGCAATGCTGTTTTCTTTCAAACATCACTATTATGGTTTTTGTTTTGTTTTGTTTTGTTTTTTACAATCTGCTAAAAATAAAGCAATACAACAAGAGTATAGCTAACTCTATTAGCCAGAAGCTTACCTATATTTAGCTATCTCCGACTCCTACATTTTTGAAGTCAACTTTTTTACTCAAATACAATTTCTTGAACTAGATTGATATTCACAATAATGTTCTAGATCAGTATCTCTGGGGGTTTCTTGAGCAAAAGTCTGGACATTTTTAATTTTGCATGTTTCTTTGCATTGCTTGCCTCAATTCTGAATCAAAAATGACAGTTTGGTAGCATTAAAAAATCCATTTTAGGACTTGAGGACATGGGGAGGGGGAAGGGTAAGCTGGGACGAAGTGAGAGAGTAGCATGGACTTATACATACTAACAAATGTGAAATAGATAGCTAGTGGGAAGCAGCCGCATAGCACAGGGAGATCAGCTAGGTGCTTTGTGACCACCTAGAGGGGTGGGATAGGGAGGGTGGGAGGAAGGCACAAGAGGGAGGAGATATGGGGATACATGTATATGTATAGCTGATTCACTTTGTTATAAAGCAGAAACAAACACACCATTGTAAAGCAATTATACTCTAATAAAGATGTTAAAAAAAATCCATTTTAAAAGTAATTTCACTCATCTTACCTTACTGTTTACCCAGGGTATATGCACAAAACTGCTGGAATAGTGCAGAGATAAATCAGATATAAACCTGTGGTATTGTATTCATAATAAGATAAATGTATTTGGCCTTAATCCCATTTCTGGCACTGACCCCTAAAAACCTTGGAATTTCCCAAGTACTGAGACTGATTAAGGTGTCATGTTATGTTAATGAGGTGGCTTTTGGAGGCACCTAAGGAAGGGGCTGGTTGCCAGTGGAGCCCATCTCGTGCTTAGAGGGTTGGAACTTTCAGTCCCATCCAGAGAGATGGGCCTTGAATCAGTTGACAGTGGCCAATGATTTAATCAATCTTGCCTCTGTAATGAAGCCTCCATAAGAACCCAAAAGGACAGGGTTTGGAGACCTTCTGGGTTGGTGAACATGTGGAGATGTGGGGAGAGGGGCACACTCAGAGAGAGCATAGAAGCTCGGCGCCTCTTCTCACATACTTTGCCCTGGGCAGCTCTACATACGGCGGTTCCCGAGTTATGTTCTTTTACAGTAAACCAGTGATCTAGTAAGTAACATGTTTCTCTGAGTTCTGAGAGCCACCATCAAAAACTAATCGAACCCAAGGAGGGGTCTAGGGCACCTCTAATTTATAGCCTGTTGGTCAGAAGTAGAGGTAACAACCTGGACTTGTGACTGGTGTCTGAAGTTCAAGAAGGGGTCTGTGGAACCTCCAATCTATAGCCCATCAGTCTGAAGCACAGGTGACAACCTGAGCTTGAAACTGGCATCTGAAGTAGAGTATGGGGGGCAGTCATATAGGACTGAGCCCTCAACCTGTGGGATCTGATGCAATCTCCAGGTAGATAGTGTCAGAATTTAGTTGAGTTCTCCAAAACCCTGCTGCTGTCCTAGAATTATTGGAAGTATGGGAGAACTCCTCGCCCCCCACCCCCCAACACTTGTTAAAATTGGGTCCAAGAGCCCAAAAGGAAACCCTAGCCTCGAGACGATGGTAGGCTAATAGGTAAAAGTGACAAACAAGAACACAAGGTACAGTGATATTTACCAGAAGACATAGATAAAACGCCCTGAGCTGCTGAGGCAGAGAAAGGAGAGTATTCCCAAGTACAGGAAGCAGGGAAAATGTTAGGGGAAAAAGTGACACTTGAGCTGAACCCTAAAATATGAATAGGAGCATGGACATGAAAAGAGCCCCAGAAGGAAGAGAATTTCAGAGAGAGGGAAAGGCAGAAGGAACAGATGGAGGTAGGAAAGTAAGTTGATTTGTGCAACTTCTATCGTGGCTGATTGGCCAGATGATCACGCCCAAAGTGCAAGGATAAGGAAATCAGACTTCATTTGGTAGATAGTAAAATCTTATTGTGGGAGTTCAGCAGATAAGATTGGGTTTTAGTTGTGTACAAAAAGGATTATAATTTTTGTGACTTTCTGTTTGAATAAAACAAACAAACAAAAAAAAAAACAAGGATTAGGTAAATGGAGGAGGGTTAATATCTGCTAGAAGCCAGAGACTCTGTGGATACCTCCTGGGGCCATGGCAGTGAAACTTACTGAGGACCTGTGCTGGGGAGGATGGGGAGAAACTTTCTCGGGTGAGAGCCTTTCAGGGGACAGAGGTAGTTCAGAGATATTGCAGAGCTAGAATCATTGAGAATTAGCAACTGCCTTTTGGCTGCTTCCATGTCACCACATATTTCTTCCCTTCCCTTTTCGGGAAAGCATGTTTCTCCACGATCTTGAAAAACAGCTTATATTGGCTCTCACTGCTGTAAATCTTCATCACATGATGTGAACCAGCAACTTCCTTTACACCCTCTCCCTCCCTAACTCGCTGTGTTTAGGCTTCCATTCTCACCCTTTTCTAGAACTGCTCTTTTTAACATTGACATTAATCTCCTTTCAATCAAAAGTGTAACTTTTTCTCAGTCTTAAGTCTTCTTTTGATCATTGTCATTCATTTGCTCACTCATCCATTCAAAATTATTTATGGAACTCTAAACTAGGCGCCGTAGAAGGTACTGGAATGGATTGGAAGTGTCCCTGCCCGCAAGGAATGCAGTGTCCCCTTGAAGAGACAGATGCACAGATAATTAGGAAGCAGCCTGCTGAGCATGAGATACAAAATGTCATTGGAGCCTAGAAGAAAAAGCCACTAACTCTGTCTGTAGGTGTCAAGGAAGGTTTTTTACAGGAGAAGTAGTGTTTGAAAGGTTTCTTGAAGGATAGAAAGGAACTTACTAGGCAGTAAAGAGGTGGGAAGGGCAATTTAGGTTAGGAAAACCAAATGATGGGAGAGGGAAAATGCAGTGTGTTCAACGTGGCTAAAACGTATAGTATCTGGGGAAAGAATCTACAGGAAGGGCATTGTCTGCCATGCTCTGTGAGCACCATGCTTCTCCAGAGAGCCATGGAGAAGCATTGAAGGCTTTGAAGCCTGACAATATCATGTTAAGTGAGTTCACTTGTGGAGAATAAATGGATAAGGGAAACCATAGACAAGGATACTAGTCTGGGACAACCAGCAAGAGAGGAGAGGGGCTTGAATGAAGGGAGGAGCAGCATAGCTGGAGAGGAAGGGACAGAGTCAAAGACATTTTTGAAATGGAAGGAACAAATCTAAAGCTTTGAATCTCTCTCTCTCTCTCTCTCTCTCTCTCTCTCTCTCTCTCTCTCCCTCCCCCCCTCCCCCTCCCCCTTCCTCCCTTCCTCCCTCCCTCCCTCCCTCCCTCCCTTCCTCCCTCCCTTCCTCCCTCTCCCTCTCCTGGGATCCTGTGACCTGCACCGTCCTGCAAACTGCTGTGTTGCCTAGGTGACCAGCAGCAGTAGGTGTCTGCATATTGGAAACTTACAGTGGAGGAAACATTGGAAGGGAGCCAGGAGGGCTGAGCAAAGGAGGCTGTCCTGTCTTAAAAAAAAAAAAAGTTAAAAGCCCCCTGAAAGGGAAAAGTAGTGCTTTAAGGGATGGAACCAGTCTTGTAAAACAGAAAACTACTAATTCATGAGAAGTGAAAAACAAATTTGATCAAACTAAACTTATGCCTGTACTTTGAACCAAAATGAAATCAGGAACTTACTGAACTTATTTGTACTATTATGTCAATAATTATTTGACAAACATTTAGAATATGTGTGTCTAAATTAAAAAATATATATTTATATATTATATATATTTCCTTTATATATATAATATATATTATATATATTATATGATATAAGTATATATATTATAATACATATTATATATATAAAGGAAATAAATTTTCTACTGTGATGTCTCAGGGAGAGTTTAAGACAAATCAACAGCAGACAGAATATACTGAATTTGATTAGCTGTTCAGGCAACATTTGGTTATTCCCTACATGTTCATATTTTCCCTCCCTCTTGGTTCTCTCTCAGTTCTGCTCTTTCTGTCTCTCTTTCTTTCATACATGTGACCTGCATCTACTCTCATTCAGAGTAGCCAATCATTGAAGCTGATCCATGGCCACCTGAGACTTCAGACATGCCCCTCAAAACCTTCCCCTGCCTTTTTATTTCAGACAGTTCTCCTTGAACATTCATGGGGGGTCTTCTGTGTCTTTCACATTCCTGATTTGTCACTATATTCAGGACATTGGCATATGTTTCATGCTACCCTTATTCATTCATTATGCAGCATAATTTGACATTGAATATCATTTCTCTTTGATAGATTCCCTGGTTGTTCATGGGGGAAATACAATCTTTATCTAAGACACGTCTTTGGCCTGCTGTCAACTTACAGCTTCCGCTGCAGCCCATTCAGCCATGAGCACATGCTAACTGCCTTCAAAATTAAAATATGTCATGTTTTATAGTTAATCATTGTGTCACCCTCTCACACCAAAAACTTCCAATATGTAGCATAAAATTACAAACTGTTTTACTAGTCTAATGTATGTGTCTAAGATATTTTCACATTAACCAATTCAGTACTATACTCATTATTCAAGTACATTAGAAGTTCACATTGGCTCCAGTCACATCGTGTCTCATATTACCCTTCCTTCCTTCCTTAAATATCTGCCAGTCTGATATCAGCCTTGTTTCCATTTTGTACCATGGCAAGAGGGGTCCTTTTATTGAAGGTTTTCAAAGTGTACACTTGGCCATGTTCAAAACAATGGTAACAGAGGTACATATCACCATGATCAATTTAATGGACATATCCAGGTATGTATATGTATATATGCACACACATATATGAATATATGTTACATTCATATGTACAAAGCAGCTTTTTATTTTCTTTGATCATCTTTGATGGTGTCTCCACATCATGTTATTGCATCGTCATCTTGTTTTTTCAATGGGGTTGGGGGTAATTGATTCTCAAGAGTTTGGGAAAATTTGAGTTCTTATTCTTAATTTGTCACGTAATGCCTGGTTTGGTAAAGTATTCTAAAACAGTCAAGTGGGGACTTCCCTGGCAGTCCAGTGGTTAAGACTTTGCCTTCCATTGCAGGGGGTGTGGGTTCAATCCCTGGTCAGGGAGCTAAGATCCCACATGCCTCATGGCCAAAAAACCAAAACATAAAACAAAAGCAATATTGTAACAAATTCAATAAAGACCTTAAAAATGGTCCACATCAAAAAAAAGAAAAAGAAAAGAAACCAAGCTAATAAATAAATAAATAAAACAATAAGGTGGATTAACCAAAACATTACTTAGTTGGGTAGATTCCCATAGCCTGCCTTGAGCAGCGTGAGCTGTTTTAATGAGGAATATGCATGTTGGTTCTAAAGCTCCTCCCTAAAGGTATTCATTATAACATGTGGCATCTATTTTGATTCACCCTTTAATTTTCTTTTATTTCACGATATGAACCACTGTTGAAACAAAAAACTAACCTAAAATGCAAGCTGCGTCAGAGAGTGTGCATGAAACTGCAGTAAGAGGGAAAAGTCTGATTTCTGTGGGCTCAAGATCAGCAACAGCCTCTGTGTCCCAGGCTGGCCACCATTTTAGCCAAAGCTTTTGTAGCTCTGGGAAGAGTTCAAGAAATCACAGTCTGGTCCTGGCTTTGGCACTGGCCAGCTGCGTGACCTTGGAGCATCAGTCTCCTCTTTGGGCCTCAGTGTCTTATCTACAAGATGAAGAGTTAGATGAGGTGACCTTTAAGGTCTTCCAGCTCTTAAATTCACTGGTTCCATGAAGGCCGTGAGTCTCTCTGACACTAAAACCACGTCATCACAAGAGATCAAAGGATGAAAAACTAGGTGCAAATAAAGGTCGAGTAACACATTTAAAGGCAAGTGCTTCCAAAACATCAAGGCTCGGGGGGAAGCTCATATTCACCATGGCATCTCAGAATTCTTCTTTAAAGTGGGCTAAAACAATTAAAATATTGCTATTATGCCAAGCCAGTGTCAACAGCACTAGCAGGTCAGGATTTTTGTTTACAATTGACATATTTGTCCACTATCACTAGATACCACATCTAATATGCTTTATGTCGGTAGCTTTCTTTATTGAGCATGTAGCCAGACACCAAGAAAGAAGCCAAAAAAAAAAAAAAAGAAAGAAAAGAAAAACCTTCATAATTCTAAAGAGTTGATTTAAGCTTCTTGAGCAAATTTTCATTAAAAAAATGTACAGTTGTCCCTCGGTATCCATGAGGAATTTGTTCCAGGACCCCCGCGGATACCGAAAGCTGCAGATGCTTAAGTCTGTGGTATAAAATGGTATAGTATTTGCATATAACATCCTCCCATATACTTCAAATCACTTAATACAATGTAGATGCTATGTAAATAGTTGCCAGGGCATGAAAAATTCAAGTTTTGCTTTTTGGAACTTTCTGGAATTTTTTTTTCTGAATATTTTTGATCCCAGTTTGGGTGATCCTTGAATGCCGTACCTGAGGATACGGAGGGCAGATTGTATAATTTCTTTGCTGGAGAGTGCCTCAGGCCCTCATTCAAAGACCGCTGCTAACCTACAGAAACAAAGGAAAGGATTAATGGCTTACTTTGTTGAGCTCTTACTGTGTGCTAGGTACTATTGTCAGTATTTAACATATCTTAGTTTATTTCATCCTTACAATAACTTTCTTAAGTAAATTCTATTACTGTCCAATTTTAAAAAATTCTTTTCCATTCTGGTTTATTACAGGCTATTGAATGTAGTTCCCTGTGCTATACACTGGCCATTTTATGCACTAGTAAATTGAGGCCACCTACCCTAGCATCTTGCTCCCAAGCCCAGGGCCCTAAACATCATTCCTTCTAAACAGAAGGAGAGAAGGGCTCTTAGTCACAAGCCCACAGAGAGTCTGACAAAAACAGAGAAGGCAAAAAAACTGTAAAAAAAACTTGGATAACTTGAAAAGCAGAAACTTAGTCATTTGGGAAGCTAAAGAAGGTCTATGTGTTTATCTGTTTGTTTCCTAAATGTTTCTACAGCACTTACTCTGCACCAGACACTCTTCTCCTTACTTTGCAAATCTTTGTAACTCATTTTATCTGATGCCAACTCTAGGAGGTAGGAAGTGTAATTATACCCATTTTATACATAAGAAAATGGAAGCACAGAGAGGTTCAGTAACTTGCCCAGTCCCACAGCTAGTAAGGAGCAGAGCCAGTATTTAGAAATGGGCAGACCTGCTCTGGAGTCTGTGCTTTTGAATGCTGTGCTGTATTATACTATATTACACTCTATTACAAAAACAGAGGCCCATTCATTCAGCAATATTATTATTGCTGCAAGGCAATACTAAATATACATGACTAATAAGTTTCAAGAAAAGATTAAACTTATTTTGGTGTATTTGGTTAAGAAATCGAGATCCCCAGTACATTTTAGAAGGATTCTCATTCATGACAGTTGAATTTTGGGGTTATTTTATTTTTTACAATGTCAAATCCCAACTGTTTGAAAAAAATTCAACCTCAGTACTTTCAGATTTACCAAGGATACTTGATTTGAGTTTTTACTGTATTTAAGATTAAAGTTGTGTTGAAACGAGCTACCATATTTACTTTGTAAATACATGTACCAAGGGAGAGTACCAAGGGAGAAAGTGGCTGTAATTTAATTCACGAAAAGTATATAAATATAATTTATTTCTAGATCGAGAAATGAGGCATTGTCTGTAATTCCCTTATATAATCTCCTCCATCCTCAAGCAAAATAAATAATATATTCATCAGAAATGGAATTCTTTGAGACTGAATACAAGTACTAGGAAGCCTGTAATGGGCATTTGATATATCTTTTGTCTAAATTGTCAGCTGTGCTTTTCCTGTTACTTCCTGTTGGTATTATTGATGAGCAGACTATTTGCTCAGCATTAACATTTGTTTTAGAAAATAGACCTAAATAAAGTAGAAAACCAAACTACGGCAGCCCTTAGTCATTCAACAGAATGGTTTTCTAGAAAGGATACAACCCTTACACTTGTTTTTAAAGGAAGGGCGTTCTTAGCCCACAGATCTCTCTTAACTTGCCTTTAGGCTCTGCTAATATCTAGTGATATCCTTTGAAGCGCCAGTGCTTTCTGGGTTTGCTTTACCCACTTAAAGTTATATATTGTATAGCAGGATCCCAATTAGCAGAAATCAGTGAAGAGGAAAACATGATATTAGCCAGAGAATATTATTTAAATTGCAGAATATGATAAAATGCATGAAAACAGAGTTGCTATATCTCGTAAAAGAAACCTGAGGTTCATGAAGTAGTTGAAAATGCCTGGTTGGGAGCTGCAGAGGGAGCGATGAGGGGCTGTATTCAAAATGAGAACTGCTGAATAAAAAATAAGATTTTATTCTAAACCTAAATATGGCGTATGGCTTCTTTCTGCAGCTCTGGGGTGGATTCAGCAGTATTTTTTCCGGATCAGCGCCTCAACTTTAGATCTGTGACACCAGACAGGCAGCCTGAATCAATGAATCTGAAAGCCTCAAAGAGCATGGACCTTGGTAAGTGAGGGTGAGGTGACATCCAGATCGACTGTCCAGCCTCAGCCCATCTATCTTCTTGAATGTCCTGCCGTTGTTTCTTCAACTCCAACCTTAGGGGGCAGGGTTTGCTGAAGCTTGGAAGAGGGGATATTGGTCATCCTATCTTCCTGTCTCCTCTCACACATTTAATCGTAATTACCCCATTTTAAAAGAGAGATAAGTGACATTTTTATATATAGGTCAGAAAAATAGGAGTATTCCTTCTGGAGGATCTGAATGCCATAAGCATCTTTAACTCACCCACCTTTGCGTTTGTATTCTCGCCTCTGCTAGTGTTCTTCTGTTTCTCATGTACATACCTGTTGCAGGGCCTGGGAAGATAAAGCAGGTCAATGAATACTCTTCCACAGGGCATCCCATCTCTCTGTGCAATGGATGGGGATGGCGGCAGTGGAGAAGATCTATTTCTTTAAGTGCCCATCTCCAAATCCTGTAATACCAGAGGGAAGAGGGGTCCCTGGGTTTGCCAGATTGAGGGAGTCAAGGTACCTTGGTTTCATGCCCAGACAACCTCAGTGAGGTTCTGAGTCCTACAAGGAATTTCTGGGTGACTGTTGGCTGCCAGGGCAGAGCAAGGGCCCCTGCAAACTCTGTTCTCCAGGCCCTGGAATGTGAGATCCGGGAGGACATCTCAGATACCCAAGCACATTGTTGCACTCCCATGGGTCCTTAGAGAGAGAGAACTATTGGAATAGGATGCTGGTGCAAAATAAATTCTCAGCAAAATATTCACTGCTTCCTGAACGCTCAGAGGCCAAGCTTTGCCAATGTTTTTTTTTTTTTTTTCCCCGAAGCATATTACATATTTCATTAGTAGCACCAAGAAAATGGAATAATCAAAACTGTGTGTTCCATGAAACAATCTGATAAATAGTGCTTATCTGTTACTCATTTATAGGAGTTCAAAAAGATGTTCTGTCACGATGAAAAAAGAGAAATTGATTCTATTTTCTATAAATTAACTAGATCGCTGGGATACATTTGCTCTAATCATCTATAGTGAGAGACTGACAGAAAGCCTTAATAAGGAAGCTGTCTTGAGCACTGGTCAAAAAGGGGTATTTTCTCAAGCGTGAACCTCTGACCAAAGGAATAATGTGTGACAGTGACACAGATTACTACTAATAATTTAAGGAGCAATTTGTTTTTATAGAGTGCTTGATAAATATTTCCTGTTCTGTCTTCCCAATTTCTCTATAAAGAAGATGAATGGGTAAAAACTGCTCTTAATTTGGGGTAAGAAATATATTACTCTTTTCCTCATTTAATTAAAAAAAAAAAGTAGCCAGTAGTATGGTTTTTAAAAGTCTCTGCAAAAGAAAAATATAGCATCCATTTTAAGAAAGAAGAAAATTATCAGTTCCATAAAAACAAAACCTAAGCCATGTCCAGAAACAGTATTTCTGTTTACATTTTTTGTTACTGAAAATTTTGTTTCTGAGAAATGTTCTCGTTTAGATTGAAATAGCCCTTGCAAAATATGAAGTTAGCAGTCACCCTTTGCATTTTATTGTACTTATAACATAAATGACAATAGTAATGTTTGTTCAATTTTACATAGTTGGGCAAAGGTCATGAGCTATTTTCTTCAGGATACAGGTATCAAACTAAAAGCATAGGCTTAAATGCACCATACAGCACAAGCGGTAAAATATGCTACAAAAGCATTTTGTAAGAAACTATCAAAGTTTGGTCCCTTCTAGGAAAAGCCAAATTAAAGCTAACAGTCTTTCAGAGGGCTCTGAGGTCAACATTCTAGGGCCATTCTGAACCCCTATTCTCAGAACAATTGAGTGAGCTCAATAAATATGTTGCTTTTTCTCAATGAATAAGCTCAGGTGATACCAGAATGGTAAACATTTGGAAGTGTCTTTCCTGTTTGATTAGATGAAAAAGATATTGTAAGTAGTTTAGTTTTCCATATATGGCACTGGGCCAACATAAGGAATTAATATATTTGATAAAAAGGTTGGTGACTATGCTTAGAGGAATAATCCTCTCAGCAGGGTCAAGATCCTTTCTTCATAAAGTTTAAAAAAATTGAGGTATTTAGGTTGAACAGCAAATTAGTGCTATTTGATTGTTTTTGACCTAGAAAAACAGCAATTTCATATGGTTCAAAATGAAAAAGATAAACCTCCTATTTATTGCATAATTTATGTTGGATATTCCTCCTTTATAAAGCCTTTAAACTTCTTCAAAGGCTAATAAGCCTCATCGGTACCTTGTTTGTTTTTATTTGTTTCATTTTTGCTGCTGAGTCTAAGCTAGTATTTTCATTTGCATATTATGTTCAAATTATTTTCAAGGTGAGTGGGTTCCCTTTATTTCTTTTCACTTATGTTTCCAAAGACAGACAGTTCTTATCGTGAAAAATAAAGACTTCTCATCCCCATCTCCTTCTTTTATTTCTGAGATACAAACATGATTTTAACATAGTTTGCTATGTATATCCTTATAGAAAATACTCTACCTAATTGCCATTCCATCTATGTACAAACATCTCTGTCACACGTTGTGTTTCTTTATACTAATTGTATAGTGTTACATTATATGAATGAATCTTGATTTACTATTTACTTTTCCCCTTTTGATTAAATTTGGACTTAATTGAGAGTTTGTATTTTTTGGTTTGGATAAGGGGGTTTGGTGCATTTGTATTTCTTATTCTATGATTTGTTTATTCGTATTCTTTGCCGAAAATATTTCCATTTGTTAATTCTTTTTCATCTTTAGAATATTGTTATGTATGTTATAAATAACTTTTTGCAATCTATTATTTGTCTTCTTAGTTTGATCGTGATATCCTCTACTATAAAAAAGGCTTTAGTCTTATAGTCAAATGTTTCCATCTTTTCCTTCATGACTGTTTGGTTTTATTTATCTCATTTATTTTCTTGTACGTTTAAAGGCTTGGTGTTTTTTTTTCCATGTTTAGCAATAATTTTATTCATGGTTTATGAGGTAGAAAAATTTTTCTCCATGTAAATAGGCAAATTATTCATAACATTTACTGACTTTTATGTCCTTCCCCCATTAATTTGGAATGCAGTCACATTGAATACTAAATTCCCTTTCATACACAGGGTGATTTCCAGACATGCTGTTCTATTGATACATTGGTCTGTCCCATGCCAGTATCACCCTGTTTCAATTGTCATCCGACTACACTGTATTTTGATAACTTATAGAGCTATCTTCCTCTGTTGTTTCTTCTTTTGTAAAATTACTTTGGCCCTTCACATGCATTTATTCTCCCACATGAACTTGAGATCAGCTCATCAAAAATGAATTTAAAGATTAAAGAGGAACGCTTCAACCATGCGTGTGCCCATTAATTTATGATGTTTGCTGTTGGTTCCTGATAGAAATGTTTTGATCAATTTAAACAAGTTTCTTTGTGTTCCTAGCTTCTTAGAAAGTTTTTTATTTGCTCACTTTGTTTAAGCAGGAATGGATGTTGAATTTTATTAAGTGATTTTAAGGATCTATATACAGGATGATCATGTGTATTTTGTTCTTTATTCTATAAATATAGTGAGTTATTTTAATAGATTCCCCAGTATTGAATCTTTGATTCTTTCTGAATGACTCTAAATTTTTCTCTGCATTTGAAGAAGGTAGAAATGAGTAACAACATTTATCTATGTGATCTAAAATGTAGGTGTAAGACTCTGATTATAATTTTACTCAGGGTCATTAATTCCTATATATCGAAAAGTTATAGATTTTTTTGAGGCTGTTCTGCCTCAATATCTGTGGATACTTTTGCTGGCATGCACGTGGCCACATTTAAGTCAGATCAGAAATGATTAAAATGATGAATAAAGGGAATTTATTTTTAAATAATTAGATGTAACTATGCTTATTCAAAGGGGTTAGGGTGTCATTTTCTGGGTTTTCCAGAAAATCAATCTTTTCCTACTAATTGTAGACTTTCCTCTATTTATTTAAATTACCAGAATTACTATGTTCAGTCTGGATCCCTTTAATTTGTTCATAATTGAGCTTGTGTGGGTGTTGAGTTGGAAGCTCTCAGGAGCTGAATAACACAGCTGCCTCTTTGGCCTTTGGCATAGGGTTTTCCCCCAAAGAGCTGACCTTGTTGGCAGTATGCCAGAGAGTCACATTCAAAGACTTTTTGATGAAGCACAAACATCTTTAATATCCAGGCCTGGTGTTTTATGACCCCCTAATACTATTTAAGAATTAGTCTGAATTATTCAGGGAACAGCACTTCAGTATTTTGGCCCATTCCCTGACCTAATCTATAGCCCCATTCAAAGTTAAGTTTAAAACACTATTTCCCACAAGATTTTTTTTTTTTTTTTTTCCTGAGAGTTTTCTCTCCTGTTTCAAATTGGCCTCCTACTCCCATTTCAGAAGGGTGTTGTGTAACACAGTTAGAGGAAGGCTGAAGGCAGTGCAGATGGAAGATGCTGACCAGCTGTCCTGCCTCTGTTCAATGAGAGGAAATGAGCTTAAAGTGATGCATGAGGCATTCAGGCAAAATTTTAGGAAGTTTCCTGACAATGAAGGTTGTTAACATTCCACATCTCATAGTCTCTTAAAACAGTGTGTGTGTCTTGAATGACTATCCCTAAAATCAAGACGATAGATAAATTGGTTTTCTTTCAAGATCTGTGATTCAGCAATTTATTTTCTGCTAGTTGCTTGCTGAAATTTGTATTAAGATAGAAATATTGGTAGACATGCACAGTCGAAATAAATTATAAATCTGATTTCTCATTTCAACAAAAGATTTGGGTCAAATTTTGAATATAACCCTTTCATACACATGAGACATTCCTCTCAGAGGGCAGTCAGGTATCTCTAGTATCCAATGGAAGATGGGCATGAAAAAAGTTAATTAAACCCATTCTACTGTTCTAATACTTTCTTTTTAAAATTATTTTTTATATAGTGAGGGCCCTTCATATGCATTCTCAGAAATAAGACAAAAATCCTGAACACTGAATACACAGGAGAATTTTTATAAAACTGTATATTCTGATAACTGTGATGCTGATTTATCAGTTAATATATATCATATAATGCCATATAATATTTTAACATTTTTAATATAAGTTTTTATTTATATCCAGGGATCTTCTTTATTGTCCATCAGTAAGTAATACCCCTGAATATTGTGAAAGCTGAATTGAGTACCACTATTTAAGATATAACTTTGACTTATTAAAAAAACAAAAACAACAACCTGATTGGTAAAGAAGAATTAATGGTAATACTAAAAGAAAGCATCTACCATCTCTATTAGATGAGGAAGAGTTCAAGGACACAATCAGGTGAATGCCCTAAGCTTTAGGAAGTCAAAATGAAGGAATTACAGAGAATATTTACTCATTGATTAAACAGATGTTTCTTGAGTACCTACTGTGTACCAGGAAGTGCATTAAATGCTGAGGATTCAGTAGTAAATGAGAGAAATGGTGCTTACTGCAGATACCTAGATGACAACCCTAACAAGAAAGGGAAACTCAAGAGTGAAGATCCCCCAGAAGAAGTACTGACATGATGGTGATAACTTAGAGAGAAGAAAAGGGAGAGGCATCTGAAGCACTAGTGTGGCTACTCTAAGAACTAATTGGTAAGCTTGGCTGTGTAGAGAAGAGAAAGAGAGAAGCAAATGGTGTGAAAAACGAGTAACAATGATCTAAAAGAATCAATGTAGGAAGAGTTAAGCAGCTGCACACGATGAGGCTTGCAAAACTTTTAAGAGTTAGACAGTCAAGCTATTTTTAGAGCACGAGAAAGAAAGTGTGGTGGACCATTGTTTAGAGCACGAAACAGCTGTCAGGTGGAAAGCAGAGCCACCGGTTCCTGTGTTAATTTTATCTTCATGCACACAAGAGAATGACGTTCACACTGGAAAAGCATGGCTGCCAGCAAGCGGAAATCTAGACGCTTTGTATCCCTGTGCACGAAAAGGACTGTGATTATTGAGTGACTATTCCTGATCATTAGAAATTAGGAGTAGTCCTCAGACTGGCGGGCAGGAAGCAAATGACCAATTTTCACAAAGATGATGAATTCCAGAAACAACTGGTGAAACTAGTGATCTCAATGCTGATCCTCGGAGGATTTCTCTTTGTCAAATGAAAAGGAAAATTAAAAAGTGGTCACTAGCCACCTCAATGCTGGGGTCTCTGAAGCAACCAGTGTCTGCTTTCCTTTTTGATAGGATTTCTAGACTGACAAATCAGGGAAATATTATACATGTAGTTTACATTGATCTTAATAAAGGTATTTCCATTTGTTTTCTGAGTGAGAGTTTTACCAAATTATGCACTAAGCTAGGTAATAGCATTAGGATGCCCTTTCCCAAAATGTGCTAATTAAGGTGTGTTGTCACTCTGAAAGGAATTAAATAACGTATACTATAAGACTGTACTTGGGCCCTCTTGTTATATTCTAACAAAACAACAGAATTTGATGAATATTGGGTATATATAACTTGGATGAAAACATGAAAGGCGTTCTTACCAAATTTTCAATAGGTGTTGTCTCAGAGAATTGGGTAGTATGATAGATTGACAGAATTAACATTCAAATGATTTATTCAGAATTGAAGAAGATAGAATTTATCAAATGATGATGAATTCATTGAACAGCCATTTATTGGATACTTTCTCTATGCCAGGCAATACCTAGGTAAATAAGATAAAGGCTCCACTCTTATGGTATTGTCATTCTCGTTGGGTAAATAGATGATAAAATTGCATAGCAGTAAATAAATAATAAAATTTCAGATAGAGATGATTTCTCTGAAGCCAAATTCAGGTAAAGATGAAGACTGGGGAGAGGCAAGCCTATTTTAGATAGTGTGGTGAAAGATAAAGGCAATGTCCTGAAGTCAGGTTAAAAGAACTCAATTGTACAAGTGTAGAGTTTCATAGACTTGGGATAATAACAGTTACTGAAGGTGTCCCTGATTTTTAGCTCTTGCCTGACATGGCCACCCCCAAAGCTAGTTCCATGTTACCAGATTAAGGAAGACAGCAGTTCCGCTATACCCTGGCCTGGCCGTAACCCACCTAGATAGAATGCTGTATTTAATTCTGGCTACAGTATTTTAATAAAGACAAGAACAGAGTATATGCATCCAGATATTGGTGAGAGGCCTTGAAACCATGTCTGATGAAAAACAGTGGAAAGAAATAAAGATATCTTGCCTGGAAGAGAGGTGACTTAAGAGACATATGAGAGGGCTTCCTTGGTGGCACAGTGGTTAAGAATCTGCCTGCCAATGCAGGGGAGATGGGTTCGAGCCCTGGTCCTGGAAGATCCCACATGCCGCGGAGCAACTAAGCCCGTGTGCCACAACTACTGAAGCCTGTGCTCTAGAGCCCGCAAGCCACAACTACTGAGCCCATGCGCCACAACTACTGAAGCCGGCACACCTAGAGCCTGTGCTCCGCAACAAGAGAAGCCACCGCAACAAGAAGCCCACACACCACAACTAAGAGTAGGCCCAGCTCACCGCAACTAGAGAAAAGCCCGCCTGCAGCAACAAAGACCCAACTCAGCCAAAAATAAATAAATAAATATTTTTTTAAAAAAGAAAAAAAGACATATGAGAGCTCTCCTTAGATATTTTCATGGCTAATATTGAAAAACTCAAATCTGTTTAAAATTGAATCTGCACCCGAAATATATCAAGCAATGATAGCCAGATCAGAAGATACATCAAGTTTACAAGCTTTGAAATCTAGGAAGTTAATAAGGATGGAAAATTAATTCTGGTTTGTGGCATATTTTGTGTGCAAGGAAGGAATAGATATATAAATTGAAACAACTCATGAAGACTGAGAAGAGAAGCAAAATTCATGAGAAAAATGGAAAAGGAGACACTGCATTTTTTGTCTTTAAATAAAAGGTACTTTTTTTTTTTAATTTTTTAGTGTACCTTAATATGTTTAAATAGTTAAAGTAACAACACAGGTTATAACTGAAGTAGGATGACTAGATGAAATCAGGTTCAATGAGTTTAGAGAAATTACATATCAGAACTCAGGCTGAATTCTTCTCTGGTGCGAAAAGAGAAACCAGGAAAACTTAGAATAACTGACTTCACACACCCAAAGCCAGGCCTCTTTCAAAACATTAAGAAAAAGCATTTTTTTTATTCTTAAGCAGAAGAAAAAACATTTGCGTTAACTAAAACATATAATTAAATTTTAGACAATTGCACATTTAAAAATGAAAATAAATTAAGGACTAGTATTACTATTAACTAAATTATAGTGATATGGATCACTTCTCTATACCTTTAATATAACTAGATCATCATATTGAATATAGCAGAATAATGCAGATTCTGTTTAAAATTAATTGGAATAACTATTGGGGTTGGAAGCAAAGGTACATAAATGCTTCTCTCTGTAAAGGACCTCTTTCTTGCCCTGTAATTCCATAGGTATCCTTTTTTTTAATTGAAGCGTAGTTGATTTACAATGTTGGGTTAGTTTCAAGTCTACAGCAGAGTGATTCAGTTTTACACATATGTATATTCTTTTTCAAATTCTTTTCCATATGTATTCTTTTTTCTTGCTTTTTAAATTTACAGTCCCTAAGGAATATATTTTCAAGAAGTTCATTTTCAAGACTAATTTGACTTTGTGTTCATTATTACTATTAGGTAGAAAAGGATGCCTTTTGTGTAGAAATTGTACGTTTATGCTATTCAATACTTTGTGTGTTGTAGGCTTCTCTGAAAGTTGTGGCACCTTCCATCCCACTCTCATGCCCTCTCCCATGAATAAGTGCTGGTAAATACCTTAAACACAGTTGCTCTCATTCACCATTTGTTGCATGAATGACTAAGAGGCACAACTCTCTCACATGCCCCATCAGGGAAAAAAAAAAATCTTTAAAGCAAGGACCATCCCTCTTACATAAAAACACTTAACCTAGTGCCTAGAACATAAGAAGTTCAATGATGTTATTAGTCATAGCAGCAGTCGTGGAGAGGGTAATGTCAGTAGTGGTATCAGAGGTGAGCCTCTTCATATCCTACACGTATTTTTGTACTTGGTGGCTGACTTGAGCTGCCGGTATAAGAAAATTCTCCTCAAGTCAGTGTTGTGAAATACTGCAGAAAAGGTTGTTGTGGGTTTCGTATGCAGATCCTTAATTCAATCATGGAGTCACACATGGTCTCAAATGTTGCCATGGATTTTCACTAAGAGTAGGTTTTTTTAAGCTGGGGTATTGTTTAGTGGCATATGTAGATAAAGTAAAAATTTAGTGTCGGGAAGAGAAACCCAAGGCTCTGTTTTCCCACAAGAAATATAAAGAAAACTATAACATTTGGAAATGTTTATAATTGAACCTTAACCAATGACATTATGCCAATGACAAACCCATGCCAATCTTTCTTAAATTAGCTTCTGTATATTTAGAGCATTATTTGTGCTCCGATGGGAAATCCTGATCAATGGAGAATCTGCCTCATCCTTTAGAACTGACATATTCCAGGCCCCTCTTAAATCTTGGATTAGTAAATGAAGTGCTTTCTTCTTTATATTGAATATTTTTGCACCTCAGTTGAGGCTCTACATCTCTGATACTAACCATTTTAAATAAGGCCAAAGATGAACTTTCTTTCCCACTTGCCTTTGTTTTCTAAACCACTGTTCATATTTAAATGAAATTTTGTGTTCCTTTTTAATAGAACTTTTGTAATAATATAAGAACATCTTCATAAAATATGAAACTAAGGAAGCTTTTCAAAGCTGAACAAAATACTTAAATTCTCCTTGCAAATATGAACCATTTTACTTGTTTTGAAGTGAGAGTTCCATTAGCTGAAAATACTATATATAAATATATAATTATAGTATAATAAAATATCATATAAAATATATACTATAATAAATACATGTTAATGAAGTTCGGCAGTTTTATAGTTGTCTCTTCCAAATGCTATTCAGAATGATAAATATTTGTTATTGGCAATACTTTATGCAGAGATTAAAACTACTGTAGGAAGGTACAACTATCTCATTTTTAAGTGCAGAAGTTGCAGTTTGTTCTTTAAAAAGCAAAACTTCTTTGGTCTTGTATATTTCTATTCTCATATATACATATTCATATTTTTATATTCTAATTTTCCCCCAAAGTGATTCTACTGAACATATGCTTTTAAATTTGGGTCCTTTAAGAATAAACTAGCTTAAATATTATTCTCTGTGTCTTTGTTTCTATAATACTGTCTTCTAATTGTAAAGCTTACTCTTGAATAAATATAGCCTGATTTATTTGCTTAATATTATATCATTTGGCTGTAAGAGTTGTTTCCAATTTTTTGCTCTTAGAAATAGCAGTGGATTGACCCTACTAGTACATAAACCTTTGTAAAAAATCATAATTATTTCATCATTGTGAATTTCTGTATGTATCATTCTTTGACCAAATATTATATAAAGATTTAAGGCTTTTTTGATATATATGACCAGCTGCCCTCCAGAAAGGAAATTACACTCTTCTCAGTAGTATATGGAAGAATCTGTCATCGTTTTTTTTCATTTTTGCCAATTTTGTAGGCTCAACAGGAATATTTTAATTCTACTTTTAAAATTATTGCTGTGGCTAAACATTTTTAATATATTTATTTATTGTATATTTTCTATTTTGAATCATCTGAGCATTTCCTCTGTAAGCCTGAAAATTTCTAAATTAAATATCACTTTTTGGAAGTAAAATGTTAATCTTCATTAAAGGTCAAATCTCAACTCTTGCTCATGGGGGAAAATAGATATTTTGCTTTTACTTTCCTAAAGCTAAGTATGTTTCTTCCTCCAAAGTACATATTAATTACTACATCTGTATCTTTCATTAAATGGTTAGAAAATGTCTAGTTAAACATGAATCAGAAACAGAGTCAGAACTTGGACTTATTTATGAGAAAAACTTCTTAATCTAGGGTAAATCAGTTAATCTTACTAAAATAATTTCTTTTTGGTTCTTCACTGGAACACTAAAACTACTATACTGTGTACCCAGTGGCTTTGGCTGATTTAGAGCACATTAGTACAAGGGCTGGTGTCGCCAGAAACACCTACTCTATTTTTATAAGACTGAAAAGTTGTCCAACACTTGAAAACATAATTTCAGTCCCATGTAAAATTCACCCATCCATCTCTTTTCCTTCCTTCAACAAATATTTATTGAGTGCTTCCTCTGTGCCACACACTGTTCTAAATAACTGAAACTTATCAGTGACAACAGACTATCTTATTTCTGTAGGTTACCCTTAGTGGAAATAGTCTCATGAACAGTAATAATAAGTGAATAAAGACACCAGAAAGATATTCAGTATAACAAACATAAACTTCCACAAATTGTGGAGAGAAGGAACATGACTGGAAAGGCTAATGTTTCAATCCCCACTTGGTTTCTAGTGTTCATAAGAAAAGGTTACTAGGAACTCTATCAGATGATGTTATTAAAATTAAAACAAAAATTGCAATAGAGATCAAATTGGAAATTGACTAATCATGAGTGATGGTTTCAAGCGAGCTGGGAATAGCTAATCTACCCTCTGCTGATCCAGGAACTAACTGACATAATCCCCAAGCACATCAGGATTGTCCTGAAAGAATATGAGACCTGCAGAGGTTGCAGCTAAAAAGTCTTAAAAGGAAAACAAGAGTGTACCGAGTTATTGGAAAACATTTAGCCCATTTTCTAAATTTGGAAAAAAATACTTAGCACCCAAATTGAGTGAAAACTGAGTTACGTCAGAGATTTCCTATTTCTGTCCTTAATAAATCAGTAGATTCCAGGTGAATAATCTTAGTGCTTTCTCCTTCGTTTTTTTTTTTCCCCCTCTAGAGGAAAATCATAAGTGGCAAAGTCCTCTAACTATAGACTAGTAATGAAGCCTTATCGAAGATTAAAGAATGTGTTCGTTAATATAAAAATAAGTGAACATAAAATTGAAACTGAATTGTTCGAATGTCTTAGTAGTAACTTGAATGATATAGTAAAGAACGGTCAAGCAAGTTTGGAAATTTCTGAGTTTAACAGTCTTCTTAAATACAAGATTGTTCACAACCTTTAATGTGTTCTATGCACATCGCTGGGCATTTAAGAGTCCCCGCAAGTCTTCAAGATACAATAACGTGCAGCATCTCGTAAACTCATTTGATCACAGAAACCTTGAGTACAGACCATCTCACAGGGCTAGAGCTCTGAGGAATGCCCTTGGCAGAGAAGATGTGTTTGTGAAGTTGAAAGGTGATGTGCAAGAGCCAGAGTCGAGTGAGGAAAGGAAGGATTGACAGCAAGCTGGGACATGTGAGCAGTGCTGTGCAGCGGGATGCAATCTGGGAGAGAATCTCCAGGGTAGAGAAGTGTCTATGGTCGCTAAGTATGCAGGAATTAACTGCAGAGCAGCATGAAAGAACAAGGCTGTAACTAAGCATGAATTAATAATGGATTATGATGACAGAATGTGACTGACTGCATGCAATGTGCCTCAGAAAGAATAGCACATGTATGGTAAAATAACCTCTCATACATTGCTGGATGCCTGTCTATCCAATAGCTAGAAGCCGCCGACTTTCCTTTACTCCTGGTAAAAAGATCAAACTCCTCAGCCCAATATTCAGGGCAGTGATGATACCTATTAATCTAGAATATGAAGAGGAAAAAGAGAGAAAGCAGTAGTATCTGTGATGGTAGTGGTGGTAGCTAATGTTTTTTTGAGCGCTTGCTATACGCCAAGCGTGGTTTTTTGCACAGCAATTCTATTGCCATTTTACAGATGAGTGTAACGGGGCTTAAAGTGATCGATTTCTGTAAGGTATCATAGCTAGTAAGCGATGGAGCCAGGATTTGAACTCAGGCACATTAAACTTTGATGGCTAGGCTCTAAACCATTGTACCTTTCTGTTGCAAGTGAGGCTTATTAATTTCCCAGTCTCAACTCTAAAAATAGAAGACCGTCATCTTCTCTTTTTTCCTATTTAAATTTTAACTTTCATTCAGGACCCACTCAAGTCTTGCCTGCTCCAGGGAGCTGTCATTTTTTTCCAGCTCTTTCTCTGAATTCTTAAAGCAATTTCTTTTGGTATCCTGAATTTTAGCACTGAATTGCATACTCGTTTGGGTACCTACTGAGTGAGAATTTTTGCCCACTCTAACCAGATTACAAGCCTTTACAGGGTCATACTTTATAAGTCTTTGGCTTCCTCCTCACCACTTAGAATATGTAGGTGTCGAGTAAATCCAAGATGGATGATGTGGGTGGATAGCATTAGAGCAATCTGGCTGCAATCTCAGAAACCCATTGATCTCCATGATTGATTTGACTGATCTTACTAAGTAGAAAGGTTCACCTTTTCTACATCAAAATATCGAATGAATGGATGAGTAAAAGTGCAGACGAATACTTAAAGTATAAATGAATAAAAGTGCAAATAAATGTTTGATTTGGGTAGCAAAATAGAATAGGGATAAAAATATTTTGGGAGGGTGTGGAGTATAGCAGTCTACATTCACTTTCACTTACCCAAACTAATTTTGTTCATTTGAAAGTGTTTGGAGAAGGTTCATAATGATGAACAGATTTAAGGAAAGAGTCAAATGCAGAAAATACAGAAGGCCAAGGGCTTTAATTCCATTACATAGAAAAGAGTGAAAGCAGTTGTTTAAAACTTGAAGAAAAGGGCCGTGTGCTTTATTTCCTAATTGGAGGAATCTATGAATAAATTAGGCAATCACTTGACATAATTGATTTAGATCATGTGAATTCCCTTGCACTGCCAGGGAGGGTTAATTAGATCAGATTGTTTTGTGGCCCTTCCTAGTCTTCTATCACTGACATTTTTTCCCCTTTGTGTTCTTCTATCATTTCTTTTTGTTATCTTCCTTTTAATCTAAAGCAGTACATCCTTTTATTTATATTTTAATTTATGAGAATTTTTTCCTTTTGTTTGTTGAATTAGAAAAAGTTGAAGATACGTATTTCTGTAACAAAAAAACAGTGTGCTTATTTATGACTCCCGTTTTCATTTTCCGTAAATCTGTGTGCAGAAGAGTGGTGTAGTCTGTGCATAAACCTCGTGCCATGGGAATTATATTCAAAATATTCCTGAACTGCTTGCTTTTACATGCAACAACACAAAATCGAATTACATCAGGACAGAGCAATTTGACTGCATGTGAGTTGTGGTGAAGGTTGTGTAAGCTGAATATTCAGAGGTTTTGCTCACCTTGGGTCATATAGTATTAGTCATCATGACAAATACCACAAAATAATACCAAAAAAATTCTGAGTCAAGGAACATGATTAACTTAGAATAAATTGGAAATATTCTACATAGTTTAAACACTTGGTACAGGCTCACCCATTACAGCTCTGTAATTTACGCCCATTTTTATCCACAAAGCAGTTTTTGTATTTAGGTTTAATCAAAGAATTTATTAATACAAGTACAGTCTTCTACAGCCTCATATGCTAAGGCAACTGAGGAGCCTTAAAAGGCCCTATAATCATGTAACCTGACTTAGACAGTATCCAGCATAGATGTATTAATTAACACTTAAATCGGCTAAATTAACTAACCTCTTAGATATCTAAATCTGTATCCAAGTAAAAAAAATAGTTTTTGTAAAATAGTAAACTATTTTTGTAAAACTTGTAAAATAGTTTTTTACAAGCCATAATTTAGAGATGTTGTTATATTGAAAATGTGGTCACAGAGTCGTTAAGGGCAAGAATTTCTAAAGACAGCTCAGTCTAATTGTCTGCCCCACTGGAAAAACTGATGATATGCTTCATCATTAATGGACTGGGAATATTATATTTGTGAAAGAAGGCAATAATCTTAAACAGGCGTTCAATATATCACTACCATGTACTTTTCTAAGCATGTTTTAGAAGGTTCATTTTGAAAATAAAATGCTAGTATTAAGAGAGATATGTAGAGAAGGTTATTTGAGTGGAAAGAGAAAATATTTTTTTCTTGAGTTGGAGAAGAGATTTACTATGGGTAGTATATGTGAAACTAAGGATGGATCCATGAGTTCATTTTGGATTACATTGTTCTTTTTTAATCCAGCAACATCCTGAAAAATTAATTAATTTGGAAACTCCAGCTTTCTTAAAATAAGATTGAGACCCTGTTTAAGAGACACTTAATAATCACTCCCTATTATCCTCATGTTCTGTGTTCAAGAGAATAAAGGAATAATTATAAAATACATGACAGGGCTTCCCTGGTGGCGCAGTGGTTGAGAATCTGCCTGCTAATGCAGGGGACACGGGTTCGAGCCCTGGTCTCGGAAGATCCCACATGCCACGGAGCAGCTGGGCCTGTGAGCCACAACTACTGAGCGTGCGCGTCTGGAGCCTGTGCTCCGCAACAAGAGAGGCCGCGACGGTGAGAGGCCCGCGCACCGCGATGAAGAGCGGTCCCCGCACCGCGATGAAGAGTGGCCCCCACTTGCCGTAACCAGAGAAAGCCCTCGCACGAACCGAAGACCCAACACAGCCAAAAATAAATAAATAAATAAATAAATAAAGTAGCTATAAAAAGTCTTCAAAAAAAAAAAAAAAAAAAACATGACAAAGGATTAACATCTCTAATGTAGGAACAGCTCTTGGTAGTAATTAGGAAACATTTCAATATAAAATTAGACATATATATGATCAGACAATTCACAAAAGCAAAGAGAAATTTAATAAGCCAATATATATTAAACATATTCAGCCTCACTAGCAATAAGGAAATTAAGATATTATATTGGCAAATATTGGAAAATGTTGAAAAATGTATGCACCAGCCTTACAACACATGCTTGTTGTATTTTTAAGTTGATGCTGCCTTACTGCGAGGCAATGCGGTAATTGTATAAGACACCTTAGCACCATTTTTACCTTTTATCCAGTAATTCCATTTAGAAGAACCATCCTACAAAAAAAATGAAAGATCTGACCAAGATTTAAGTTTGATTTTTCACTGTAGTGAACTTAATTTTCCAGCAGTAAGAGGATTAGTGAAATTATAGTCTATTAATCTGATAGATATAATAGACTATTATGCAACCAATAAAACTCTTCAGACTATTTAATGATATGAAACATTAATGATAAAACATTTGAAGACCACGGCGTACAATTAGTATATGTATGTATGTTGAGATGTGTGTGTCTATACATATATAAACAATGGAAGGACATTTGTCAAAATGTTAACGTTAAAAAAAAAAAATGTTAACGTTGATTTTTCTCTTAGTGGACAGTGCAAGGATCATTTTTATCTTAGATATATTTCTGCATATTTCAAATCTTCAAGTATGTATTACACTTACAATTAGAATAAAATCAATTGGCATCGTTAAAATAACTTTAAAATACAATTTAAAAAGCAGGTAATCCTGTCCCTGATAGAAAGAAATGGGGATATTTAACTATAAAAAGGGCGAAGAGGGAGCAGGGTGTATTGGTTGACCTCCCATCACTGAGGACTGTCATCTGAAAGAGAGGATAAGAATATTTATGGGCAGAATGATGAGATGTTTGTTAACAGATTTGGGGTCGACACAAAAAGCTACTCCCTACCAGTTAAAATGGTATTAAATAGGAGCACGTTCCACTGCAACTCTCAGAGAACTCTACCAGCAGTGGTGTAATAAACAGCTTTTTTTGTCATATATTACATGAAGTCCGGATAGGGCCAATTCAGTGTCCCAAGGAAGCCATCAGAGACCTAGGCTCCTTCTCTTTTTCTATTCTGTCATTCTTGATTTTTTGGCCTTTGTCCTCATATTTGTTACTGCAGTGTCCAGATGGTTGCTATATCTTCAGAAATCATATCCATGTTCCGGGCAAAAAAAAAAAAAAAAAAGAAAAGTGGTGGACGGGGGGAAGGCGAAAGGGTGTGCCACCTTCTTCCCTTGACATCAGGGTATCCAATATTGTCTAAGAAGTGCCGCCCTGAAAACTTCCACTTTTAGCTTCTTGGCCAGGCTATGACATGTCACATTCCTTGTAGCCAGAAGGTAGCTGGGGAGAACGAGGTTGTCGGTGACATTGGGTCAGCCAGCCTACAGTGTATGCCATAGCTACCCTGTAAGGCTGTATGCTTCTGGTCACTGCTTATATACAGAAATGCAAAGAAAGCCTCATGTGAGCTGGCAGAAGTTGAGAGTTCTTTTAGATCTTAGTCTTTAGAGACTACTATTCCAATCGATTGTATTTTGATAGAATTGTAGAATGGGTAGAAAAGCAGTAAGAGAGCAATGACCTGATTCCCTACCTATGGTCAAAGTCAAGCTTGACCAATTATATATTGAGGCAGGAGCAGAGGATGAGGAGTCAGAGTTGCTTGGGACAATAAAGGTGCCATTTTCAAGCTGGAAAATCTAGTGAAGGCACAACATATAGAAAGGAGATGCCCATACGGAACATCAGCAAATCATAATTTTTTTTCTTCTTAATGATCCTAAAGCTATGATTTTTAAGTTTATATTTTCATGTCCTGAACTGTTGAATCAGTTCCTCTGGGTGAAGCAGGCAATGATTTTGTTTGTTTCCTATCAGTCATTCTAGGCACAAGGCTTAGAGCCTATGTGCTTTACAAGGACCTACGAAAGTATCCGAGACATGAAAAAATTACTGGCTCCAAACTATGAGAATAAAGCCAGAAATTTGAAATTAATAAATGACTAGTTCTGAAATGTATAATTATGCCAGTTTTATTAATTGTTACATTTAGAATTTATTTTAAAATATCAGTACATTACATTTATATTTTGGGCTTTTTTTCCCCAGCTGACAGGAATTTCTAGGTATTCACAAAGATTAATTAAAAAGTCAGTCAGTTCTTACTAAATGAGAAATTCATACCCAAATAATTTTAAGTCAATTTTTCTGAATATCTTTCAAACTTTTATGACAAGAAACTGTGTTTAATGTAAGAATTGGGGGGCAGCAGAAAGGAGGGGATCATGCAGCTTTTCCTTTTTCCCTTCCTTGGTTGGTAGCTTCTGAAGCCTCCAAAGAAACCCCTGGTCTAAGGAAAAGAGATTAAAAAATCGCTTCCTGTGAAGTCACTTTGGAGTCTGGGTCTAGCAACTTTCTCTTTTTCCCAGTAATGTTTTCTATTAGTTCAACCTTGTTCACGATCCTTAGTATACCTCAATACCTTCCAAAAAAATAGTGGATATTTAATATGTATGTGTCACCACCCGTTCTGCAAAAAGGAGCCTGATTTAAATGAGCTCACCTAATAGATCAGTATAAATTACCAGATCATTTCACTAGTGTGTGCAGAACTTTGTGATCCTTTTTAAGTGAACAGTTCTATGCTCTGAATTGGAGAGACAGCACATGAACCCCCAAATTAATATCCTCTAATAAACAGTGAGTCTGGATGACAACTTTTCAAAATCTATTACATACTAGTAGCCTCGGACAGTTGGCGTATTAAACAGATGTTAGTAGAGTCTGGGCAGAAATAGAGACACTATTACATATTTCAGTTCACGCCAGAACAGAAATCTTTTGAAAGCACTTATTGTAGTCAGGAATAGAAGCACCTATACAGTCCCCAGCCAGAAGCCAGATGCCAAAATTAATTCATGCAAGAATAAACTGAGTTGCTGTCTTAGCATGAAGTCCATAAGGTCTGGGGGAAATGCACATGAAAATCCTGGGTAGCTCGGTTACTAGATCTTGAGGGTTATACTTCTGGGATGGCCAGTTAACTTTACAAGAGGTACTGCCTCGTGATGGGAGAGTATGTTGTTACCCAGCCAGACATCCCACAAGCACCTGAAGAGAGCAGGGATGGTGTTCAGTAACATAAGCCCTGCGCATTGCTCTGGTGTAGCAGGCCGACTTGTCAAATGTATAAGTGACACACAGTTTGGTGGGTTAGCTAGTGCATGGATGACAGAATAGGGATTTAAAAAGATCTCAACAGGGAGAACTGATGAGCTGCAATTCAGAAGATTAAATTTAATAGGGATAAATGTAAATTCCTGTACTTGGGTTCAAAAAAAAAAAAAAAAAAAGAAGCAACTGCCTCCTGTCTTACTCCCATCCAGTTCATTTTCCACGCTGCAGCCTGGGTGATCTTTTTAAAACATAAATCCGATCATGTCACTTTCTTGCTGAAAATCCCTTAACAGTGTCCCATTGCCTTGAGGATAAAGACAAAACTCATTAATGTGACTTTTGAGATTCTCCGTGACTGACCCGTTTCTTTCTCCCACATTCGGTCTCTCACCAGTCACGTGCTCATGCTGAGCACTTCTACTGTACAAAGGATTTTTAGGTTCTGTGTGTGGGACCTGTTTTGGGGCTGTCATGTTTCCTCTGTCCAAAAATCAACTTCACCCTTCCCTCTACATCTCCAGGTCTCAACTTAAAGCCATCAGGAAGGCCCAATCCATAAACTAGGTCTAGTCTCTGCATTACCTATTTTCCCAGTTCCCTGAGCATCCTTGTTTCATTCAACATATTTATTGAGTACCTACCAGGTACCAGGCACTGTTCTAGACCCTGGAGACAAAACGGTGAACAAAGCAAAGCCCACATCCACATGGAGCTTATGTTCTAATGGAGAAAATGTCAGTGATGAATGCTTTGTAGAAGAATGAAGCAGGAGGAGGAGATAGTAACAGACTTGGGGATGGAAGTCCTTACTTTAGGTAAGGTGGTCCGGCAGGACCTCTGTGATGATCTGATATCTGTGAAGATGTGAATGAAGGCGAGCCATGAACTATGTGGGGGAAGAGCATGTCCCAAAGCCCTAAAGGGGGTCATACTTGGCATGTTTGGGGAACTGCAATGAGTCCAGGATGGGTGAAGTACGCTGAGCAAGGGGAGAGCCATGCAGAACAAGTTGGAAAGGCCCCCAGGAACCAGGGCTTGGAGACTCTAGTAAGTTTTTAGATTTTCTCCTAAATGTGGTTGGAAGCTATTGGTAGGCTTTGAGTCAAGAGACTGTCACGATAAGATATTTGTTTTGTTTTTTGCTTTAAAAGGATTACGGTAGTGCCTGTGCGGAAAGTAGACTATAAGGAGTAGGTGCAGAATCCCAGAGATGAGGCAGGGGCTTATTACATCTGTCAAAGTGAAGAGCTGAAGGTAGCTTTGATCAGGAAGGTTTGCTAATACTCCTCTCACTATTTGTGGTTAGTTGTGTGATAGAAACCCTGCTGGTGCACAGCTCGAGACTGTCTTGTTCACTTCCACAATCCCCGTGCCCAGCATGATGACTGGCATAGCACTGGATCTCCACGGATATTTGTTGGACAGAGACCTGGCTTAACAGCAGTTAATATAAAAAGGACTTCAGGATTTTCATTGACCGTACACTTGACGAGCCAACAATAGGCCAGTTTGGCTGCCAAAATCTAATACTGTCTTAGGTTGCATCAAAAAGTTGGCAGGGGATGAAAAAGAGAGATGTGAGTCCCCAGGCACGCCATGCTGCTTCTACTCTGTCGAGACTATTGACCTGATCCTACCCCATTTTTTCCCCTCTAACTTCTAATAATGGTGGCCCTCAGTCCCAAGACTGCACACTGGATTCATTTGTGGTTTTCTCTGTTGCTTCATTCCTATGTTCGAGCAGTAAATTCTCTGTGATGTCACTTTGATTTTTCTCTTTCTCCCCTGCTCTGACATCATCTGAACAATAGTCAATGCCTCCCCTTGGTAACAATTTCCAGGTGTATGAGGCTCAAAACAACTTACGACAACCCTATTTCTTACTTCTGAGAGCATCGACAACCATTTTTAAGAGACACTGTCCTTTCACATGGTTATGAAATTCTACTTTAGGAGGTAGTGGTGACTAGTGAAATGTATAGTTCTTGATGGTAAAGCTATTAGCAAAATCCTACCACTTGGACTCACATAGTAGAAGGAATGTATACTTTGAAGTTGGGAACTCTTCAGTTCCCAGCTATCCCACTTGCTAACTTAATGACACAACACTTCTGAGCCTCGGCTCCCTCCTCTGTAAAGTGAAGGTAATAGAGCTTTTATGAGGATTCAATGGGATAACATATATTAAAATGCTTAGCACGATTTGTGACACGTGTAAGTTGGTAGTAAGTTTTAGTTTCCTTCCTCCTTATCCCCGTTAAAGAGAGACTCACCTATGGAAGTATACATTGTAAATAGTGGGATGAGAGATGTGTTGTTTCACTGGTTAGTAGTGAATAATGGCCATTTGTTGTGTGACTTATAGGGTAGCCTCTGCCCTTTTTTCCCCATGGTTTAATCAATATTGATTTCTTGCTGATAACGGAAATACTTATCAAGGGCCTAGGAAACAGAGTTTTCATAGTCTAAGTACTGGAAATAGTCCAACCCTTGGGTAGATCCAAAGAATTCACCGAGAAAGAAGTTTCCTGGGAGGGATCTCACACAGTGGTCTTTTCCCTGTCGTAGATTTAAAAAAAGAGAGAGAGAGACTTCATACAACTAACCAGAGGACCTTTGTAATCTGTAACTGTTTATGATGTGAAGATGAATAAAATACTATCTTTGCCTTCATTGAAGTTGCCCACAAATCAACATAACACAGGATAAAAAGTGGTACATTTGCTTGGAGGCAAACCTAAAGTGTTCTGGGGGAGACAGAAATAGAGTATTCTACAAAGAGGAGGTTATAGTGGAGAGCTGGGCCCAGGAGAAATATAGTAGTTTTATATGAGAGGTTTGAGGCATTTCTATTAAGGATAAAAACAAATAAGAAGAAACAAGAAATCACTGTAAATGACTTCAATAACAGGTAAATAGAGGAAAATATAGGGAGAAAGGTAAAAAGGGTTCAAACCTTAACTAAAAGACTAAGGAAACTATTTTCTAAGCAGGTGAATTTAGTGAAGGTTTTTGAGTAGGTCAGGGAAATGATGAAAGTGATGTTTAGCATAGATTAATCGGAATATGGTAAATAAGATGTAGAGTTGAGCAGGTGGAGGGAGGTCAAGAGCAAGTTGGAGGCATTTGCCAAAGTTCAGTCATGGGATGGAAGAAGCCTTGGGTCTGGTTATGAGGACACTTGGAAGAAAGTCATGTGACTTGCTCATGAAGGTAGCATGTGTGCTGTCAGGACAGGGGAATAGCCCTGGGCCTAGACATGGTCTCCTTTCAGTCCACCAGCTTAGCTGCATTCTCTTTGTGGTCCTGTATTCCAAACAAATTTTTTAATTGCTTATTCTCAGAATTGATTTCATCATATCCTTATGTAGGAGGCAAGCAGGTAATGAGACTTTCAAAGAATATCCTCAGTCACTGATCACATTCTTAGCTCAGTGTTCTCCCCATTACACTTTGGGTTATAGTTACTCAAGTAGTCTTAGGGCCACTGGTCTGTGATTTAGGAAGCTGTGGTTGTCAGGACAAGATATTTTAATTTATTAAATATTGGAATTATCTTGCAACTTATTTCAGAGAAATTAAATAGTGCCGTATTGTGAAACTTGTTACAAGATTCACATTACATCTTTCAATACCTGAATTAAGGAGATAGGGCTAAGACTCCAGGGAAAGCAAGATGGTTAGAGTTTGGAGAGTACCAGAGAAGAGAGATCTGCATAGAGAGTGAACTCCAGAACTATATAGAGAATCTCTCTTGGGTGTTATACACAGAGCACTGATCAGAGCATGTATGTGAGGAAACTACCAAGGCTGAGAAAATAAGTCCCAAAAGGATCCAGGAAACAGTACCCAGAGCTCACACAGGACTAGGAATGGTACCTGTTCCCACCAACAAGATTGCGAAAACCTTAAAATCCACAGGACATTGGATAAGGTATGCATAAAGGCACTTCTTCTGCAGTAGCGCATCATCAGCCTAGGGTAAATGCTGCTGTAGTCCTGACTAACGCATCTTAAAAGCAAAACCCAAAAGGATTAAATCTTTTTAAGTAACTCAACTATATCCCGAAGAGAGAAAAAATATTTATAAGAATATAAAAATACCGAGCACCCAACAAGGGTAAAATTCACAGTATCTAGCACCCAATAAATGTTATCATGCTTGCCAAGAAGTATGGAAATATGACACATAATGAGAAAAATCAATCATTAAAACTAGATATGATACAGATGTTAGAATTAGCAGACAAGCACATTAAAAAATTATTATGTTTGTATTCCATATATTCAAAAGCCTAGAAGAAAATTAAACATGTTAAGTGGAGGTATGGAAGATATAAAAAAATCTGTCCTCTGGAAATGAAAAGTTTAATGTCTGAGATGAAAAATACACTGGATGGAATTAATAGCAGATTAGACAATAGCAGAAAACAAGATAAGTGAATGTGAATACATAGCAGTAGAACTATACAAACTGAAACACAGGAAGAAAAAAGACATACAGAAATGAGCAAAGAACAGTGAACTGAGGAGCAGCTTCAAGGTGTTCTAAAGTATGTGTGATTGGATTCCTCAAATGAGAGAGAAGGGTGAACAGAGAAAAAATATATGAAGAAATAATGGCCACAAATTTTCCAAATTTAATGAAATCTAGAAAGCCAGATCCAAGTATCTCAATGAATTCCTGAGCACAAAAAAAAAATGTTTAAAGAATTCAAGTCATACAACTTATATTCCCCCACTACAGTGGAATTAAAATGAAAAAAAAAACAGAACGCTGGCAAACCTACAAATATTTGGAAAATAAAGAACTTCTCAATAACACATGGATCAAGAAAATACTAAGAGGGAAATCAGAAAGTATTTGAATTGAATGAAAATGAAAACACTACATATCAACATTTGTGTGATTCAAAAACATTGTGGGATGCCAGTAAAAGAATAATTTATAGAATTAAACTATATTAGAAAAAGGAGAAAGTTCTCAAATCAACAACCTCAGCCAGCTTTCATGTTAATAAAATAAAGAGGGTTCAATAAAATTGAACCCAAATTAATCATTAGAAGGGAAATAATAAAAAACAGAATACAAATCAATAGAAAAAATTTGAGAAATTAAATTAAGATCTAGTTTTTTAAGAAGGTCAATAAAAATGATAAACCATTAACCAGACTGATCAAAATAAAATAAGACAAGATACATGAAAATTGTTAGGATTGAGAAAGGGGATATCACTATAAATTCTACAAATATTAAAAGAATTTTAAGGCAATATCATGAACAATAAATTTGACAACTTAAATGGACAAAACTTGCGAGAGACAAACAATCAAACTCATACAAGGGGAAATAGTCTGAATATCCCTATAGCTATTAAAGAAATTGAATTATAGTGAAATACTTTCCCACAAAGAAAACTCTAGGTCCAAATGGCTTTATTGGTGAATTCTATAGGAGGAAATAATGGGAATTCTACAGAAACACTTCCAGATAAATAAAGAGGAGGGAATACTTCCCCAACTCATTCTATGAAGCTGGCATTTCTATGATACCAAAGCCAGACAAGGACATAGAAGAAAGAAAACTTTAGATTGACATTCTTCATAATTTGGTATAAAATTCTTTTTAAAAATTTAGCAAGTTGAACTCAACAATGTATAAAAAAGATTATGACCAAGTAGAGTTTGTCCTGGGAATGCAAAGTTGGTTTAAAATTTGAAATCAATCAAACATTTGTAAGTCACATATTAACAGACTGAAAAATAAAAATTGTATGTTCACATCAGTATACACAGAAAAGTATGTGACAAAATCCAATATCATTTAATGAAAGATACAAATTTAAAGAATGTTATTTGGGGACAAATTTGTGGTAAAATTTTAAAGAAAAGCAAGAAAATGATACAGTACAAAATTCAGGATTGTGGTTACCTCTGAGTAAGGAGGGAAAAGAATGAAACTGAGTAAGCTAATATTCTTTTCTCAAACCCATTGGTTGATACACAGTGTTTGCTTTATTTTTGTCCATTATATCTTACACATACGTTATAAATATTTTAATGTTTCAATACTTTATAGAAGCAGTTTTTAAAGTTAGTGGGTTTTCTTTTTGTTTTTGTCTGAAACTGTGATGTAACAAAAAGACATCTATTTACTCTATTTACAGCTTTGAAAACTCATAACATTTGTGTACTGAAAGGAGTACCCTCTGTACCAAGTATTCAGTATTGTTGTTAATGTAATGTGATATTTTCTGTACACAGAATGAGTTGCTCTTTCAAGTGTCATTACCATGTGGGGAACAACAGTGAGAAGAGTGCCAGCAAGCCCAAAAGTAAATTCATAAACACTAATAACCTACTTATTAGAGATACACAGTGAGTTGTGACTAGACTACCAATTATATTTTTTTCTACAGTTCACTACTCAAAATATGTGAGTTTATAACAAACAGTTCTACCATGTTGTGGTCTTTATTTAGACCTATCCCAGGTTCGAATTCCAGTCACCTTCTTCCAGTCACCCTTTCCTTGCCAGGAGCGTGTCTGCAAATTGCACCACAAGAATTTTACTAGGTTTATACACATTTTTGTTACAACATTCGTGGAACCATATGTATACCACGATGAATATATTTCACATTCATTGGTCTAGAACATTTTGCTGAATGGATGTATCCAAATTGCTGCTTCCTTTCTTTACTCATACAAATGTTGCATTCATTCACTCAGCAAACATTAATGAGTACCTACGAGGGGGTGGGCATGATTCCAGGCTAACAAGGAAAAACAAGACGTGTCCCTTCCTTAAGGTGCTCATGTTTAATGTGAAACAGACCCATACACAAATAATTGAGATATTTACAAATTACTTTGGTCCTGAAGCTCAGCCTGGAGACATGGGAAGATGACCTGGAGAAGATGACATTTGAATGGGGTCTTAAAGCATGTTTGCCTAGCAGGAGAATGGATGAATTTTCATTGTAAGTCAGAAGAAATTCCATGTGCTTTGTATATAATATTGTACAGATGCATGAAGTTGCACAGCCTGTTCAAAAACATACTTATGATGTGATAGAGTGCAGAGCACCTAGCAGAAGTGGTGGTGTGTGAAAGGCAGGTATAATCCATCTTTAAGCACTTGCTTCTGCTAGATTCCAAGATAAGTTTTTATATCCTCTAGGTTATCTCATACTCTGTGGTAGGGGGCATTATCTACATTTTACAAATAAGTTCAGTAAGATTGTAAAAGACTAAGTAATTAGTCCATGGTCACACATGTAATTAGTGTCAGAATCCAGGTCCCTTTAACAGCAAAGCTGGAGCTCTTTCACTCTTATCATGCTGCTCCCTTGCCATGAACAAAAAGTGTCCCAGGTGTATTGGTTCAAGTACTCAGTCACCGAAAACCTTTATTATTTTTGTGAATCCTCGTGTCTATGTGACTGTCTAATATATCCCTAACACATATCCTTCTTCCTTTATTATACTATTTATTACATTACATTGTATCAATACATTATTTATTTGTATCTCCTCATTAAACCCCAGGCTTGAGTGTCTGGTTCTTTTCAGAAAGAAAGTGCTTATTGAGTAGGTTCAAGACAAATGAATCGATGAATTTATGAAGGCATGTTTTGGGTTTTCCAATGCTCTTTAATGAGATAAAGACAATAGTATAAGAACATAAGGAAAGTATTGGATTTTCCTAACTTTAGATTGAAGCTCTCCTAAGATTCATGGAGAAAGAAAGGGAATTCCCTGGCGGTCTAGTGGTTAGGACTCTGTGCTTCCACGGTTCGATCCTTGGTCGGGGAACTAAGATCCTGCATGCTGCATGCTGCATGGGCAAAAAAAAAAAAAGAATTCTGAGGAGCTCACTGAAAAGCTGTGAACATATGAACAGTTGGATAATGATGAGGGAATGGGTCCCTCATTTTTGTCCTGTGGCAGCCTGGCTGGAAGATGCTCTATAACATTAGAAGAAAACTTCAGCTGTTGTGTTCTGATTAGCGTATTGTCAGAGCACCAACACATCCGGGGTGTTTTGGGGGAGATGGTGAGATAAACATTTATGTCATTATATTGTACTGATCGCCTAGCCCCTTTTTCAGCAAAAGCCTTATTTTGTTTTTGTATTTCACTTTTTTTCCAAGAGATGGAAGAATTTTTCAACACATAAGAATTTATAGCACTGAAAACTCAAAAAGTCTCCCTAAGGAGAAGCAGTATGCCAAATAGTCATTGACATAAGAAAACACTATAAATTAATGCAGTAATAGTTCATGGTTGCTAAGAAAGGAACTTAATTTACAACTTGAAACAGGTTTGTGTTCCTTACAAATTCTGGAAATCAATCAGTGGCACGGAAACTGATCTGCTAAAAGAGAAGAAAATTGATTCTTTATATTGTCAACTACATCAATTTTTTTTTTTTAATTTTGAAGGAACAACTTTTAGAAACAAGTTTATTAACCATTAAGGAATTCTTTGATATTTAGTTTCCTAGTAAACTATCCAAAGAGAAGTGTTTATGGCCTCATTAGAAGATAGATTTTTATTGTGCCAATCATCATCTTCAAAAGTGCAGTCTCTATTATGCCAAAGACAGGGAAATCAAAAGTTAAATGAGATAGAGCTGTCTGTGTGAAAGACCAGCATTGCATCATGTTTTAGAATGCCGCTTTGCATCAAAGTATCTCAATATGAAGTAGTGGGAATCTGAACACATTTGCATATTTCCCATTCATGACATAGTGTTGGCATTCTCAAAAAGAATAACTGTAGCTGGTGGCAATTTTTATCTAAAGAGATTTGTGCATGTTAGCAATATACCATCTTCTGTCAGCATAAGAAGAGCCTATGGGGCCCATTAGCTCACCAAATCTGCCACTGTTCTGCAAAGTTTTATTAAGCAAGTGCAGTCCCTAATAGTCACTTACAAAATTCATATTGAATGCTATCAATAAGCAAGGGGATTATTTTCCCCCAGTGAGAATGCATTTGAAGAGTATAAGAAGGCTTGACAAAAGAATAAAACACTTTAAGTGATCACTATATTAATATAAATATATCCTACCAGGAAGCCAATATATGTAAGTAGTATATGCACTTTAATGTCTGCCACTAATAAGTTCTCGGAGTACCATATTCTTCACAGATTTTCTTCCCATATTTTCTTTCTTTATGGTTTCTCTCAACTCTAACAATGAACCTGGTTGAAATTAAGCCAAAAGACACTGTGCATTTATCCACACCTTTTAAAAAGCTTCCACTGGTGTTGGGTAGTTGGTAGACCTTTGATTAGCTTCAAAGGTCTACAACGAAAATAACTGGAAACATAGGCCCACAGGGTGCTGTGTTTCCTGAGCAAGGCTTCCTGAACCAGAGGACGCACCCGGAAATTAACAAACATCCAAGCCAAAGAGCGTCCTCCTTATGAAAAACCTTATGGTAATTAAATCAAATAGTGTCCATTGATCTTGAGTTGAATGCCAGAAAGCAGGAGCTTAATAGAAATCCCATTATCTAAATAAATCTAGAGAAATCTCAAGAGGGACAAGTCCACAGTGCCCTCTAAGAATGTAATAAAGATGTCTGTGAATTTCATCTTCAGAAGGACTCAACATTTCCCTAATACCTCTTCAATTACTATAATAACTCTTTAAAGTAATCAAGAGCAAATAGTACCAATCCTTGGAAACTGGAGGATAAGAAAGGGAATATAATATCCTCTAGAAACTGGAAGGAAGGAAGGAAGGAAGGTAGGTAGGTAGGTAGGTAAGGGAAGAGGGAAGGAAGGGGGGGAGGGAGGGAGAGGTGGGGAGAAGAAAGAAAGGAAGAGAAAACAATCTGTCATTAGAACCAGAACAAGAAATTTTGGCTCCTGCTCCATCAACACTCTCTTACTTGACACTTTTGATACCTTACTTACCATTTTGGAATGGAAGACCTTTCCCACACCAGGCTCACTCATTTTCAACCTCTTGTAAATAAGCTCTTTGTTTAAAATGACATAGCTATCATATTAATATTGCTACTGTTCCAATTGCTGTGCTATCTAAATAGTATGCAGGAAATGACTAGACTTAAGCTCCAGCCCTGAGAGGAAACTTTATAGTAGCTTTAAGGTAATGTGAGTTATAAAAGAAGTTAAGTATTAATTATAACACTTGTCATTTTTTAAAAAAGCTTGGTGGTATGTATAATTTTACCTCATTTTCTCATTTGCTACTGTTATTTAAATCACTTCCCAGCACTAAGCATGTGCATAAAAGATGATTGTTCCCAATTTAACCTTTTAAGTAAAATGTATTCTATTAATTAAGTCATTACAGTTCCCTCTATTTTCTATGATGTTTATTCATTTATCTTCTGTCCTCAAGATAGACATCTGTGTCAGTGAATATTTTGGAGAAAGACCCTTAATTTTTATGCCCATCACCCATTTGGATGTTCTACACTGTTTTTTGAAATAGTTTGGTAGTATTCTAAAGAATTTCAAATGTTAATTAAAATAATTAGTATTCCTACTAAAAATAGTAGATAGTATTCAGCCAAAAAGTTAAGTTACCATGTTCAACCTAACATGGCAAGGGAATTTGCAGTACTTAAAGTGCCTTAGATTTTATGGGATAACTTATGTATGTTAAAAAAAAAAAAGACAAAAACAAAAAATAAGACCCTACCCTTGTGTGAATTCCTTTTTCAGAATAACTGCACAAAATAAAATCATGTATGTAGTCTGAATACCATATTTCCTTTGCCTTTCTTCCACTACAAGATGAACTGGGAGCCATGTAAACCGGGAGGTAAAACCTGCTGTGGGTATTGGATTATCCATGAGATAGCAATTGAAAGTACCTTGTGCCCTGCCTATTCCTTTATAATCCTAGGCAAGTTAATTCATACGTACTACCACCATCATTAAACTCACAACCTTTACCACTCTCGGTTTCCATTTATCAAAAGTTTTCATTTATTGAGAAACATGTACCTGGAACTGTGTTAAGTGCTTTTTTACATTTATTTCATTCAGTCCTCACAACTCCTTGTATAGTGTTTGTATGTCATTTTTCACATGGGGAAACTAAGGTTTAAAGGAGCTTAGTAACTTGCCTGATAAATCTTGAATTCAATCCACATCTGTCCCATTATTAGCTATTATGTTATTCTGTAACATGTAATGTAAATTAACTCTATTTAGTTTATCATTAATGATTTAATAACTAATATTTATTAAGCACTTACTATGTGATCTTTTAAGTATTTTGCATAAACTTACACAAATAATCTTCACTCTAAACCTACGGGGAAAGCAATATCAACCTCATTTTATATATGATGAGATTGAGGCACAGAAAGTTAAAATAAATTGCAGGTAACCAGTAAGTATCTAGGTCAAGATTTTAACTCAGATGATTTCTTATCTGTGTAATGGAGATGAATTATTTTAGCTTGAACCTATTAGAACTGTAGATTTCTGAACATGTTAAACAAATTTATAGCTAACACTTGTTAATACTGGTCAACATAGAAAGATTTCTATTAATAACATATATTCAAATTAAAAGGGTAATAGTGTTCTAACATACGGGTGTTTGTCAAGTGTTTTCTTACATTTAATTCATGTTATCAATAATCTGAAAAATATAACAACTCTTCTATGATTCATCACAAGTATAGTAGAGTGATTAAAAGTGCCATGTTTAAGTTCTGGCTCCTCCGCTTACAAGATGTGCCGCAGTTTCTTTATCTGTAAAGATAATAATAACTATCTTTACAGGTTACTGTGAGCATTGAATGAATTAATAGCTATAAAGAGTATAGGGTAGAACTTGTATATTACAAATGCTCAGTATTAGCTTCTAGTATTATTTTTTTAGTCACCATCATTGTTTTCCAATATTTTTTCATTTGTACTGTAGATTCCACTGTATATTTTTTCAGACCTGGGAAAGACAGAATTTGGCCCACAATTGGAGCCTGATACATATGGATTGACATCTCCAACTGGAAACATGAAGAAAAGTCCAACAAGATTTTTAAGCAGTTAATACCAGGAAAATCACAAACATGTAGTGCTTTTGTCTAGAAAATAAAGAAATAGCTTAGGAAAGGAGGACTAGGTGGGTATGGGAAGATTTAGGAAGATTTTTATATAATAACTGAGTCAATGAAATATGACTGAATGTTGTAGGTAAAGGAAGGAGGAGCTTATTACTCTGAGACCAATCTCGTACTTGGGAAAATGGAAGAGGTCCTCCTTGTTGGCAGAGTTCCCCTCACCTTGCTTCCACCCTTGAGCCACCAGAGTTTTATAGACTAATGTAGACAATGACATATGGTGAATATTGAACAGCTGTTGTTGAATATTGAAGTGATAATCCATGCAGAGTTGCTTAAGGATTTAGAACTTGGCCTCTTTGTTCATGAGCGATATTGGTTAGTAACTTTCATATAACGTCTTTGCTTGATATTAACATCAAGGTAATGGTAGCCTCATAGAATGAGTTGGGAAATATTCCCTCCTCTAAATTTTCTGAAAGAATTTCTGTAGAACTGGTATTATTTCTTCCTTAAATGTTTGGTAGAATTCTTCAGGAAATCAGCTGGGTCTAGAGTTTTCATTCTGGGAAAGTTTTTAACTTTCAATACAAATCGATTAAAAAACAAACTATAGGACTATTAGATTATCTCTTTCTTCCTATATAAGCTTCGGTAATTTGTGCCTTTCAAAATTATATCCATTTCATCAGAGCTGTGTTCATCTAAAATTTTATCCACTGCTGAAGCAGGATTCTTCTTCCTATTCTAATGGATGCCCCTGAATTTTGAAGTTTTTCACTCTGGGTATTGGGAATAGGAGCTTTATTCCCAACCTTGTGTAAACTTTGGACACTGTGCTCTTTCCCCTTTGGGGCGGTTCTGTCCCAGGTCTTGGGTAGTTTCCTCACATGCATGTGATCATCAACAATTGATTAAATACCTGAGGGGATCCTTTGCAGATCTCAGAAAGATTTCTGTATACCTCTCTTCTCTCCAATTCTCTGACCTAAACTCTGTCTGCCTTGGTTTCCCTGGACCTCCAGCTTCATGTCCTCAGGCTGGGATATCCCTGGGCTCTGCCTATGTTCCCCTTCTTGCACCGCAACCTGGAAACTTTCTCCAGACAGTAAGCTGGAGCAATGGCGGGAGTCACCCCACCTGTTTTCCACCTCTCAAGAGGCACTGTCCTCTGTTGCCTGATGTCTAATCTCTTGAATGCCATTGTTTCATGTTTTGTCTATTTTAGAAATTTTTTTCAGGAGGAATTGTAAGTTTGTTCCCTTTTGCTCCATTTTGTCCAGATATAGAAGTCTGATCCTTGGGGATTAGATATATTGCTGTCATGCTCAAAGAGTTTTATTATATATTATACAGCTCTAGATTCTTGAGTTTTTCTTTTTTTGCGGATACAGAAACAACAGCCCAGTTAAAAGAACTGAAAGTATTAGAAATTTTTAAAAGAATGAAATCCTATTCATAGAAGGTTTAATGTACATATATTTCTTCATAACTGTCTTTAAATTATGTACCAATAGAAATGAGGTGCCCCAGGCAGGCTGGGGAAAATGTTTTCTCAAATCTTTGCCAGTAAAAGATTTCACTTATTACAAATCTATATTAATTTATTGTTCAAAAAATGGCTGATATACAAACAGGTCTGATCCTTGTCTCTTTAATTTCTTTGCAGTGCCAGATGAAAGCAAAGTCCATTCATTGGCTGGACACAAATCGGGTAAGAAATTCCTTGTAACTGACTTTATATTCTCCTTCCTGGAAATCTCTGGCTGTGTTTGAGTAGCAGATGGAACCTGTTTCCATCCACTCATCACTGAAAGACTTGCTAATTAATATACGAGATGTCTCTGACTTCCACAAAGGTGAATTACTGCTTGGCCGTGTGTATAGTGGCATAATGTATGCTGACTCAAATGTTTGAGAAGAAGGAAGAAAGGTTTCCAAAAAAATAATTATAAAACCCAAAATCTTTAACCTGTATGCCAGCTGAACACTTAGAATAACAAAAAATTACAAAGAAGACCCAAGAAAGTTTGAAATTCTTTTCCATGATGACTCTCACATTAAAGTGGCAGGGCAAAGAATTCCAGCATAAGAAAAACGTGGCCATTTCTTCCTTCTCAAAAAAGAATCATTTTTTTGCCTGTCATCAAAGGGGATTGGGCCTGAGATGACTGTATTCTCTTTCTTTAGACTCATGAATGAGCTCCCTGGAGGTGCCCTAGGAAGTCCACAAGGACTCTGAGGGTCTCCAGGCTCTTTCTCTGTTTTGTGTGAGATACCTTCAGGTCTAAAATCCAAGCTTTTCCTTCATTGCCAAATGACCTACCTTCTATTCCTTTGCCCTTTCTTCAGCATCATTTATTCCCATTAGTTGAAAACACTTAAAGCTACTAAGCTAGTAAATACAGCAGTAATCCTTTTCTTGTAAGGGTGCATTATTTGGGGGGAAACTATCCATTTTACTCCTAGAAATGCCACTCCAAACAACAGGAGGGTTATGATTTGTTGGCATCCCTTCATTTCTGAAACAAAGAAGTCGTTCCCATCACCAAGCATCGCCTGTGTTTATGGGCCAATTATGTTCTCAGCAGTAAGTGGCCTTGATGCCTCATTACTTCCATCATGTTCCAGGGCAAGATTATGATTTTTTTTTTCCTTTTCTTCTTTCTCCAGATTCACTAGTGATAACAGCAGGGAAGGTCTGGTTCACAACTCTTAGATGTTTTCTTTTCTGCCCCTCCTAATAAAGAGCCTAAGAGGTTAGATCACTGTGAAAGAAAAGATTTCTGAGGGAGTGATAAATTGCCCCATGCTGCTTGTTCCCATCATCCACGTCCATTAAATTCTCTACTACTGGAAATATTTTTCGGAGTCTGAGAAGGAAGTTCTCATGGCCAAGGTACTCCAAGGATAGCCTGCATTATATTCCTCTTAAATGCCTGGTACTTCTTGTCCTTAGCTCTCTTACACATATTAATACTTTAAGATAAAAATCCATTTACATACTGGGATGGGCTTCAAGGTAAGAAGTAGAAGCATTTTTTTAAGAATATGTATCAGTTTGGTTTCTGAAAACAAATAATAAACTTTCTGGCTTTTTCCAGGAAATCAACTCTTACTCTAATCTTACTTCATTTCCAAGCAAACTACTGTTAGCCAGTAACTAAAAATTATTGTCACTCTTTTTAAAGGCAAACATTATCTTGGTATATTGCTATAGTATTTTAGGTACATTTTAATGATTTTTTTTTTTTTAAGAAATTCACGTTCTTTTATTTATTTATTTATTTATTTATGACTGTGTTGAGTCTTCGTTTCTGTGCGAGGGCTTTCTCTAGTTGCGGCAAGTGGGGACCACTCTTCATCGCGGTGCGCGGGCCTCTCACCATCGCGGCCTCTCTTGTTGTGGAGCACAGGCTCCAGACGCGCAGGCTCAGCAATTGTGGCTCATGGGCCCAGCTGCTCCGCGGCATGTGGGATCTTCCCAGACCAGGGCTCGAACCCGTGTCCCCTGCATTGGCAGGCAGACCCTCAACCACTGCGCCACCAGGGCAGCCCAATGATATATTTTTATGTAGTGTGAAATAAAGGTAGTAGTAAAGAAGTACTCTAAACATAAAAATTGAAATAATCTTCCAAATTAAAAGAAAAATGTTAAAAATGGCATAATTTTAAAGCTTTCCGTCAGGTTAACTGTAAGGTTCACATGGCAGAGTTATTTTAGCTGGTAATAGAAATAATACTAATGGTCTTCATATCCCATGAATCAAACTGTTGAAATACATCAGATGTTTTAAATAAGATTTTTGTTACTAATGAACTATTATTACAATATTCACTATTCGTATATTTTAAGTACTTTTATATCCTATCACAACATCATCAAATTTTTCATTGGCTCTCTGTGGAACCGGGGCAAATGCTGAAAACAACCAGAAAGTTGATAACTTTGGAGCCAAAGTGGCATATGATAAAACACAGTGAAGAGAGCTAACCAGTCACCTCAAATTGTGTGCTCTAGACTTAAATTAAATGAGAGCACTCTATAAAACGTTAGAGACAGTACTGAGAAAATAAAGAGCAGCATGAAAGAAAAAGATGCTATTCAGGTCTTAAATTATAATGCTCCTCAAGAACCCATCCCTCCCATAAAGTGCAACTCCCTGTGTGGGCTACGCTTGGGTAGAGCATTTTCCCATTAGGCTTTGGTGGTGACGACAGTGAAAGAGAATTAAGGGTCCTTTTGATTCTGGCAACCTGTTTCAGTCATTTTTAACATTCACCTAATATAGAACTATAGTCTCCATCTGCTACAGTCTAGACCACTAAGCAAGTTGCAAGTTTGGATTGTAATGTGCAACGTGCGCTGATCATACATACTTATCTCGCCAATGTCAGCTTCTTTTTGTTTCACCTTTCTCTTCCCCAAATCCTTTCTCCAGAATTTTCAGGTGAAAAAGTGATATCTCTTTTGCTAAGAAGAAAGAATATCTCCCTCTGTCTCTTTTAAATTATAGAAATGTGGGCCTCTTTCCCACTATCCAAGACCATCAGGAAGTTAAATTAAATTTTATGTGCTGACCTAAATCTATCATCCATCCTCTTATTTAGAATGATATTCAACATTCTAATAAATTCATCTGAGTTAAAATTTCTTCTGAGTCAGCTACTTAGTGTGTAGAGAGCCATTTCATGCCAAGTTCCATCTGTTGGTCTGGCTTGGGTACTTCCCAAATTTGTGACAATATTTTTGGCACCGTTTCCTTGGCTTATTCTTTAAATGGTTGATTCCTCAGAGCTCAGATCAAATCAAAGTCTTAGGTAAGATAAATCTTTCTAACATTTTTGGCCCAAAATGTAGTATTCCCTCACCTCTTCTGGAATCAATCCAGTATTCTTGAGATTTCTCTAATAATCTACCTCAGGGGCTACCCCTGGCAGTGCATTGCATCTCATACCTTGGCAAGGAAAATGGCAGGCTGGTACTCCTGTTTATAATCTTATGGGGTCCTCTTCCACATATAAGAGGTATTAATGTTTATGGGATGGTGAGACCTACCATAGGGAAGTTAGGAGCAAAATGCTTTATGTTTGGTTCCTTTAAAAAAAATCATAAGTTTCAGAGAGCCTTGAAAAACCAAAAAGCTGTCTTTCACCTTTTTCCCTAACTATCTCACTAATTGAATTCTGACAAAACTCAAATCCTAGCAATGCACAGGGGAAATAACTTCAGCAAAATGTATATTTTAAACAATAAAACCATTTTTTAAAATGACAAATATTCTGAGGGAACATTAGAATCCAGAGAAAAATGACATCAGATTTGTCATAGCCTTTTTTTTTTTTTTACATTATGCTTTAATTTTGGCTATACACAGACTCATAAAGTATGTCCGAGAAGGAGTCCTTTATTTTCCCTATGTACTGAACTGACACTTAAACGAATAGTTTAATGCTCCTCAGCATTCAGACAGAAAGGACTTATAAATTTTACTTTTTTAAAATGTGCCTTCATATTTTTTTGTTTTGATTTACTGCTTAGAATGGTTTTAATATGTATTGACTGTCTGCAGAGATCTTTGCTGACCCAGCTCTTTAAGATGATGCAGTACTGAAGAAAGCCGATGAGTCCTTCTTTATGAGCTCTGACATATTAATTAGCAAAATGGACTAAAAAGCTTTCCTATTTCTATTTAAATTTCTTATAGTCTCAAACACCTGTCTATATAACTGTAAAACAGGCAAGTCTGTAAAAGTAATGGTTGGCAGTAAGTCCAGACCTTTTCTGAGATGAGTTTATCAATTCATGAGCAAGTATTCATTAACAGTCTAGGGGAACATCTCTCCAGCCGAGGTGCCTTGCAGCCACTAAGTACAGTTGGTATCTCAACACGTTTTGCTAATGAAGAAGCTGAAGCTCAAGGCATAAGTCCTTGTTCTCCCAGTTGGTAACTCTTAGCGTTAGGATAGAAACCCAGATGCGGTGTGGCAGAGCCCATGAATTTGGACACTTTATATTCCACCAGCATGTGCCTAACACCTCACAATCTCAGGAACTGAGAAGAATATAGGAGTAAGACACAGTCTAGTTGGAAGGCATGACCCATATATCAAGATATCCTATAAATCATTACTTACTTTTTATAACCTCAGCTAGCTAAACCAGGAACACAGTAGGTGTAATTTATCTATGGTAATTCAGTGAGCAAGAGAAGAACATCAAATCTGATCATTTGTGCCTTTGTTTCTCTTCATGCATGTGCACGTCAATGTGTGGGCCAAGAGATGTATGAGAAAAAATATGCATGTGATATACACGTATTATGCATAAGTTATAGGAAATGTGCATGTGATACGTGTCTTACAGCAAAGGCTGAGAGCTTAACATGCAAGTTACTAACTTGACAGAACATACATTCTGCTTTAAATGCATTGTGTATAGGGACTTCCCTGGCACTCCAGTGGTTAAGACCCTGCGCTCCTAATGCCGGGGGCACAGGTTCGATCCCTGGTCGGGAAACAAGATCCTGCATGCTACACGGTGCGGCCAAATAAATAAATAAATAGATGCATTGTGTGTAAACTTCAAATCTAGAATGTTCAAATGTAGCTAAAGAAATTGCTGAATCTTTGCAAAAGAAAAGATAAAACATAAGGTGATTGGATAGTCACTCTAAGAGTAATGGGTTATTAAATGATATTTCATAAATTTTGTTGAGTCTTAGTGTTCCATACTTTTATAGAATATCTAAGTTAAAATATGCATTTAAATTTTGGAGCACCAACCATGATCACTTTTCATATCTGAGTCTTCTAATTGAATTACTGTTTTTTATGACTTTTCATTGTTATTGTTGATGAGGAACTAAAATCATAGAGTAAGTGGGTAGTGGATTTGAACTCTGTTTCTTTCCTCATCAGTTGGTTAAGGTAATACTGCATGGTTATCTATTTGGACAAACATTTTTATTGGGTATTTTCTAAGCTTCTGTCATGTGTTATGTTGGATAACTATAGCTTTAGACACAAAAAAAGTATACATTTCCCACATGCTTCAGCCTTGGTTTACATTTCCATGGGATTCAGGATGTTTTCTTTAGAAAAAAATTAATGATACATCTAGGATTCTTTCTATAGAAACTTGATTATGAAGCAACCTTAGTGTCGCCTATATTGTGAAATGTTAGTGATTACTCTATCCTCTAAATTTCAAAGAATCAAATCAATCAAATCAAAAAAAAAAAAATCAATCAAATCAAATTAGAAAGAAATATATCGTGAGATAAGTTTATTTACTATTCAAATATGGTGTAGGTGTGTGCATTTCTAAATTTCATGAGTAAATAGATACTACATTTTTTTATAAATCAACTTTCAAAACTATTTCTGTTCCACTCATGTTTATTAAATACCCACTTTGTAACAGGTACTAAGTTTTAAGCACTGGAGATACAAAGTGACATGTGTCAGAAAGGAAGTGCTTTCATAGCAGGATCTGAAAGATAAATAGAAGTTTGAGGAATAGAAAAGGTCACTGAGCTAACACTTTCCAGGCACATGGAAAGTTGTGAAAACATGAAACTTCATGGTGTGTTCCAGAAACTGTAAGCAATTCGGCATGGCAGGAGTGCAAAGGGGAGAGTGACATGCTACGAGGTTAAGCAAGAAGGCAGAGATTAGATCATGGGGAACACCTACCAAATGAAAGAATGTGAATTTTATCCTACAGGCTCAGAGAATCTAAACAGATTAAAGAAGGGGAGTGGTCAGTTTTATAGTCTAGTGATATCACTCTGGTTGTTGTGGGGACTTGAAAGCATTTTTTTTTTTTTAAAGGCAAGAATAGTTAAAAAGACCACTGCAGTAGTCCAGATAAGAGATGATGTGGGCATAAATTTAAATGATTAAATTAAGGAAAGAAAAGTAAGAAATATTTAGAGAATAAAGCCTTGAATTTTGTTGTTTGTTTGTTTTGTAATCAAACTTAGCAGGTAAGTGAGAAAGAGGGTCCAATTTGATTATCAGTGTATCAGTCAACTCTTGCTATAACCATGCTACATAATAAAACCAACAGTTAACATTTATTTATTTATTTTTAAAAGGCTGGAGATTTTTTTTTTTTATAACAGAGGTCTTTAAAGTATTTGTTTATTTATTTATTTATGGCTGTGTTGGGTCTTTGTTTCTGTGCAAGGGCTTTCTCTAGTTGTGGCAAGCGGGGGCCACTCTTCATCGTGGTGCGCGGGCCTCTCACTATCGCGGCCTCTCTTGTTGCGGAGCACAGGCTCAGTAATTGTGGCTCACGGACCTAGTTGCTCCGCAGCATGTGGGATCCTTCCAGACCAGGGCTCGAACCTGTGTCCCCTGCACTGGCAGGCAGATTCTCAACCATTGCGCCACCAGGGAAGCCCAACATTTATTTCTTGATCACGTATCTTCAGGTGGGCTGGGACTTGCCGATCTCAGAAGTGTTTGGCCAGGCTTGGCTCTAACCTGTAGTTCAGGTCCAGATTTTCTGCCTGTGTCTCTTATCCTCCTTGGGCCAATGGTTTTCTGAGGCAAGTACCTTTGATAACAACAGTGATAAGATGAAAATAGAGTAGACAGAGAGGGAACTCATAAGCTATGTGGCAGTGTTCATGTATTAATGATGTGAGAGTGAAGGTGATAGAAGGAATGATAAGAGGAATAGAAGGAAGTGTGGCAGGATAGCATGAGCTGTGAAAGAGTCAGGCTTTTATATAAGGGTAGAGAAACAATGTACCTGAACATGGAAATGCAAAATAAGGAGATAGCTGAGCCCCCTCCCAACTCTGACTTGCATGATATGGGTGAGAAAGAACAGCTTCAAATGAGAGGGCTGCAGGAGAAGCAGAATTCTTGGTGGAGAGCTAGATTTCAATGAAAGCGAAAAGGAAGGGGAATTTTCAGAGAAGGGGTTGGAAGTGAACAGCATTTTGTCAACCGTGGGAGGGTAGTGGAGATTCGAGAAGGCAAGGTGGAGGAGTCTGGGCTGGAGGGGAGAGTGGGACGGTGAGTCACAGGGAGATGGACAGAGTGGTGTAAGGCTACAGCACAGGAAGGAGTAGATGACCAAAGGGCTCACACCTTGGGAAATGACTAAGGGTGTCAGGAGTGATGCACCTAGTTTGTTTAGATGGCTTTGCAGTTGCCGAGAGAATCAATTCTCACTCTTTGGTAAACAGAAAAAAGGCTTGGGCCAGTTATGACTCAGTGGTGGACTGGATGAATTATTTTTTGTAAAGAGATCCTATCTCTGAAGGATGAGGAGATGAAGATTTTCCAGGAGGAAACGGTCCCAAGGTTACAAGTTTTGAGGAGATGCTTAAATTTTACTGGGTTTGGAAACCGAGAAATGGCCATGGGTAATCATTTCTGCTGGACAGGAAACAGGACAGCAGGCTCAAAATGAAGTGGCTTGAGGAGGAATGGGAAGTGGAAACAAGGATAGATGATCTTTCCAGAAGCTTAATATTAAGAGAAAAAAGATGTATCTAGAGAAGAGAAGTTGTCTTTTTTGGTGGTGGTGTTCTATTTCATGTTATTAATGAGAAACACTGGACCAAGTTTGTTGACTGAGAAGAAAGAGACATTTGTAAGAGAATGAAGAACGAGGAAAGAGGAAATTTTTAAAGGGATAGGATTAAGAGTATAGTTTTATAGCAGTTGGCTTTGAAGAGGATGAGCCAAGATTGAAGGGAAGGTGGCAGGGTTGCATGTAGTACAGATAAATTTGTAGGTAGAGGGGATAAGAAATTAAGGATGTTAATGGTCTCAATTTTCTTGATGATGTCAAAGTCTGTACCTAATGGCATTGTGGGGTTGGTCAGTAGGCTGGTCAAGAAAATAAGAAACACTGTAGATAATAGGTAGCCCATGTTGGGATGTGTTTAAGTCATTGAAGCAAAATTGGTTGGGAAACTATGAAACAGTATATTTACACCTGCACATGAACATATTCACTGCATTCAAGGGTTGAGTTGCAAATGAGCTACAATTTTCCCCTGAACTAAAATGTTCTTATCTTTTGCAATTATATTTTCAATTCTCTATTTATGGTGAAATTATAGAAAGTTAGGGCTAAGTGGATAGTTATATATGTCTAATACAACCAACTTATTTTAAAGAGTAGATTGATACCTAGACAGGGAAAATCACCCCCCACCAAAGGCCCAGCTGGTCAGACCTGTTGACTTCTACTTCAGCAACCTCTTGCTTTGTGAATTCAAACATCATTGCTACCAGTTTTGCCTGATTTAATAACCTAAACTATCATTAAAATCCTCAAGGTTTCCCCAAACCCAGCATGGATAACAGAAAGAATAATTTAGCACAGCACTGGTCTTTTGTTTTTTCAGCTTCTCTCATTGAAACCCACCAGAATTGAATAAGCTTCTATATACAAAAAGTATGTACTTTGTTCAAAGTTTATTACAGACTTTATATTTTTATTATGGTGTTCTATTTATTTTTCCCCTAAATATAAATGTACAGGACAAATTATTCTGAGTTCCAATAGACATTTGTCGATACGGTGTATTCGGTACATACTTTCCCCCTATGCCCTTATATATTGATATTGATATTACAAAATTCTCAGCAATGAAATTTTTTATTATCCTGTCTCATAATTCAGAACTCAACAGCTTATCTTTGGAGATAAAATTTACTGTGCTTAAGTGTGCATTGATTTAGAAAATGTATAGTTTCTAAAGTTTTAACTGTTTGAACAAATTAGAAATAATTTTATAAAGAGACGACCCTATTTCCATGTATGTCAAATTCTTCAAATGTGGCTGAACTCTCTCAAACTTCACCATCCATGGGGAATGTGTGTCTTGTACATTTGGAAAACAGTGGTTTGGAACTGACAATTCTAATAGCGTTTCTAAATGCCAGAGTGAACATCTGCAGTGAAAAATATTATTAAATGACTACATGATGGTTGATAAACATTATTAAATGACTACATGATGGTTGATAAATACAAAGTGAATGTTTGACATTAAAACTTTACTGTAGGCTGAGCTATCTGTACTCAGCTTTGGACTAGCTGTGCGACTGGAGAGGGACAGCAGTAGGAGCCACAGAAAACAGCGAGTGACTTAAAAATTACACAGAAACGCCATCATCAGTCAGAATATTATTGTATGGACTTGAATGTATCATGGGTAAAAACAAATCACATTCTCAAAAACATAATAACTATAAATGTTAAGCTGTGAGCACCAATTCTGTCCTCTTTCCTTTATATTCAGCTTTAGGATCTCCTGAGTAAACTTCTTGCAGTGAAACTATTTCAGTAAAATTGTTGGACTCTATATACCTACTAGCTTTTTTTTTTTTTTTTAAGTTTATTTTATTTATTTATTTTTGGCTGCGTTGGGTCTTCGTTGCTGTGCGCGGGCTTTCTCTAGTTGCGGCGAGCGGGGGCTACTCTTTGTTGCGTTGCGCAGGCTTCTCATTGCGGTGGCTTCTCTTGTTGCGGAGCACGGGCTCTAGATGTGCAGGCTCAGTAGTTGTGGCGTGCGGGCTTAGTTGCTCTGCGGCATATGGGATCTTCCTGGACCAGGGCTCGAACCTGTGTCCCCTGCATTGGCAGGCAGGTTCTTAACCACTGTGCCACCAGGGAAGCCCCCTACTAGCTTTAAATGATGGCAGCCCTTTATCAAGAGTAGATTTGGCAAGGGCTACAAAGCTTTTCAGTTCCTATGTATTTATTTTAGAAAGGTTTACATTGACACCTGGAATTTTAAATCACTCTTCTAAGGAAAGTATTTTATGTGTAAATGTGTTGTGGAGAGAAAAAACGGAGACACTCTGATTCCAATGACCCAGAGAGGTTATAGCTCCCTGCTTGTAGGACCTTTTATTTTAAACTTCTACGGATAATCTAGTTGCCAGTGTTAAGTTTAGACATTCCAGCAGTGTTTTACTTCTGAACTTTTCTCACCAAAATATTAGCCGACATATGATATTGGAAGGACAAGTGTAAAACCCAGCCTGAGACACCTGAAGATCAGCTTTTACATAATAGATGCCCAGTCTGTGTTGAATAACATACAATATGTCAAAGCCTAAATTTTGTTTGTTTAATATCTGATAAAGGTATAACAATGCCAGCTAATGGTGAGAAATATTTTAGAATATATTGGCTTTGATAATGTCGGTGTGACTTTACACAAGTTGAGTGTGTATACACACATATGAGTTTCATAAATGAATGCTGGGTTAAGGGGGAGGGAAGCATTAAAAGACTAGTATATTTCAAGAAGGGTTTTGCCTACTTAAAAAAAATGCTCATTTGTTCCTGTATTTAGGCTCTATCGACAGGGATAAATTTCAGTACCTTTAACAAGTCATACCATGCCCTCTATCGCCTTGTCTTGACCTGCCCTTGCAGCCTGTCTCATGCCACCGTCAACCTCTACCCCACCCCATCCCCGCCTCATCACACTTGTTCCCAATTCACAGAGCTACTCACCACTGCTGTCTGACCATATCTTATTCTTTCATGCCTCAGAGCCCCAGCGGAACTCTTTGAAGGCCCACCTCCCTGAGAAACCCTCCCCAGCTTCCTCAGACCGAGGTCTCCTCTGGTATCTAGCCTTGTTTAACTTCAGGTGTCTCCAGGCTCTGGTTTTATACTTTTTAACTTCTCTCACCCTTTGCTGTCCTAGCTCACACTTCTGCTCTAGAGCCAGTTAGCCCCCAAGGACCCGCACAGGCTGCTTCTCAAATCTCCTTTGATCAATAGTCATGACTCCCTTAGACCATTAATAATCCCAAGGCCTACCTTTTCCTCATATAGGCAGGAGAACTCTGTTATCTACTGAATGAAAGGGCAGGAACCAGTGTTAACTCTTTTATTAAACCAGTATTTATTGAATGCTTACTGTGTGCCAGACACCACAAATACAAGGTTGTGTAGACTGTGGATTCTGCCCCTAAGGTACTCACAGTTTAGTAGCAACGGTAGGAATGCAAACACTGAAACTACCATGCGCTTATACATAAATGCAAATACATAGAAAAAGTAACAGTGGCTACCTTTACTTAGAGGAAGAAGATGAGGTTGGGGGTCAAGGGGGACTTCTGCTTTATCTGTAGTATTTGAATTTTTACGTTGAGACTATTATGTGCAGTTTGAGTAATGAAAAACTTTATGGGTTTAAAAAAGTAAAAACTTTTCAAACATACTAAAATTTCACATGCTGAATCTAATCATTGAAATGTTGTACACATGAGATGATTTAGCATGGGGACTGGCACAGAATATGCACAGAAGAACCACAGGAAAAGGGATAGTTTCTGGGAAGGAGATGAGAGGCTGAATCCCAGAGTCATGCTGGGAACCTATTTGGGGCCCAGAAGTATTTTTGGGAGGAAGGGAATAGAGACAGACTTAACCATGAGATACCTCATTTATGGGTTGCTGGAAAATGTGCCAATGAAAAACATATTTGGAGAATGTTAAACTCCCCTGTCAATTTTTGGTATCCTAGAGGGCAGGAACTTAGTCTTTGAAATTTATTCAGTAAGGCACCCACTTCATGCTTTTTAGAGGTTCATGGTGCCCAACTGTGTCCAATAAAAGCAGAATTATAATGAGGGCTTGTGATGAATATGTAAAAGTTAAAGAGAAAACTTAAAGCAACCTAGATTACTTCTTGCTAAAATAAGCAAATGCAAATTCATTAACACTGTATTGATAATTAGAAACCACACAGACACACACACAAAACAACTTACAAATTCCACCCCATCAAAATAGAACAAAGCTGTTGAAAGTTACCTTTTGAATAAAAACCCTTTTATTAACTAATCCTTCTTTGTAAATGTGCATGCCTTTTCAACCAGGAAAACAACAACTGCAAAGAAAGAGGGAGAAAAAAAGCAGATAGTTTTGTAAAGTATCATGATATTGCCATCAGGGAGTTGTCAGAGGTATTTAGAAATGTTGCTGTCAAACTGGTGATGGAGGCTTTTTACTTGTTATACTCAGAGAAAATGTTACTATCGGTTGGTCTAGTGACCTAGCGGTTGATGAACTATTTTAGGTGATTTATATGGACAAACACTTCTTATTTTTTAAAAGTATGGATCTATATTGTGTATTAGTAAAGTACTATTTTTCTATTTATAATAGTGCTACATTTTTAAAAATAAAATATTAGTGGAAAAAGTATGAGATTTTAAATAATATTAGGAAATAACAGTATAAAATGATTTGTGAACATGGCAAAATATCCTGAAGTCATATGACACAGTTTGCTGAGGTCTGGGAAACAGTGATGAATTCTGTTAAGTTTCCATCAGCATGTCCATAGTTTCCATCATCGTGCTTTTTTGCAAATCTCCGAAAATCTTGGTTTGAGAAAAGTACGTCCACCCTGAGGCCTTGGGCTACATAATACTCACTCTCTGGGCCCCATTTCCTGTCCATGGACCAATGCCTTCAATTCTGGTTGAACACTGGCTCCTTCAGCAAAGATATGTCCAAATCTTCAACTGTTTCTTACTGTGACCTTCTCTCCATCAAGTTTAACTTGAGTTATATTTTGAAGTACATGCCTCTAACAGGCCATCTTCATCAGAGAAGGAAACGTAACAGATATGATGGTTCCCTTCTGTGTGAGCCTGGAAAGGCAGTCTCTTACAAATGCAGAGTCAGCCTTCACTTTTCACCTTTCTTCACCTACCCCATTAATCCAGTAGGAAATCAGGTTTGTCCCACAGGAACACAACCCAAAGCTTTCCTTCCTACCCTTGCCCATGCCACCATCACCTCATGCCTTCAGTAGCCTCCTAACTTCTATACTCTCTGCCGTTCCATCCTCCTCACAAGAGCCAAAGGGATCTCTGGCAAACGTGACACAAATCATGTCCTCAAATGCTCACAAGCCTCCGATGGCTTCCCACCGTTCATAGAAAATGATCCACGTTTCTGACCACGACCCCCAAGGCCAGCCTCATCGCCCTGCTTGCCTTGCTGACTTTGTCCCCACTGCTCCTCCTCCTTCAGGACACTTGGCCCGGGTTGCCTGCTCTCTGTGTTCAGCAGGCCAACTTGTTCTCTTCGGGGGCCCTTTGCACATGCCTCCCCTCTGCTCAGAATGATCTCCCTCCCCTTCACGTGGCTGATTCCTTCTGATTCAGTTCTTAGGTCAAGTGTTCTTTCTTCAGATATACCTTCCCTGACCACCCCATCTAAAAAGAGGCAAAATAAGTCAGTTTCTGTCACTTAGTCTGTTCACTTCCCAGTAGCACTAATCACAGTCTGGGGTGTGTGTGTGTGTGTGTGTGTGTGTGTGTGTGTGTGTGTTTAACATACTGTCTGTCCCCTCACCTACAGAACGTGAGCTGCACACAGGCAGAGACCTTGGGCCCCAGTGCAGGAGCAGTATCTGGCACAGAGTAGCCATCCTTTGCTCAATATTTGCTAAGTCTTTTTCTTGTATGTCTTTTTGCATATTTTTACTTTCAAACTCCCCATGTCTTTATGCTTTATATGTGTGTCTTGTCTTAAATTTTTTTGTTTTTGTGTTCGGTCTGACAATCTGAATTGTAACTGGGAATTGGCACATTTGCATGTATTGAGGTTACTAACATATTTAGATTTATGTTTATCATATTATTTTATACATGAGTCGCTTCTTGTCCTCTTAGAATGAATTCCTGTTTCATTTTGGGATTTTTTTTGTTTTTTGGGGTTTTTTTTATTTTTGGCTGTGTGGGGGCTTCGTTGCTGCGTGCGGGCTTTCTCTAGTTGCGGCGAGCAGGCTTTCTCTAGTTGCAGCGAGCGGGGGCTACTCTTCATTGCGGTGCACGGGCTTCTCATTGCGGTGGCTTCTCTTGTTACGGAACACGGGCTCTAGGCACAGGGACTTCAGTAGTTGTGCACACAGGCTCAGTAGTTGTGGCTCATGGGCTCTAGAGCGCAAGCTCAGTAGTTGTGGCGCATGAGCTTAGTTGCTCCGCAGCACGTGAGATCTTCCCAGACCAGGGCTCGAACCTGTGTCCCCTGCATTAGCAGGCAGATTCTCAACCACTGCGCCACCAGGGAAGCCCTTCATTTTGTTTTTTTGTTTTTTTTTACCATTCATTTTGTTTTTAAACCCACTTTTTTCTTATATTAATTTGAAAATTATACACTTCACTTTTATCATGCATACTTAATAAAATCTAAAATTAGTTCATACTTAATCCTTTTCCCAAACAATATAAGGAACTTAGAATACTTTTGCTCTCCTTACCCCCTCCCAATTTCTATACTGTGTTCCATTTTTTTCTTTCTTATTTTTTGATTCACATATTATATACTAATTTTAATGTTTTCTGTATCTATTATTTTTTCAAACTCACCCCTGTATTTACCAATTTCTTTTCTTACCGTTCTTTCTTATACCTCAGATCTTCCTTCTGGGATCATTTTCCTTCTTTCTGAAGTATGCTCTTCAGATATTCCTTTAATGATGGTCTATTGATTATACTCTGTTGTTTATCAGGAAACATCTTGTTCTGACAACTAGTTTTGTTGAGTATACAGTGTTATGCTGGCAGCACGCTGACGGTGTTTTTACTACTGTCTTCTGGCTTCTACTGTGAAAAGTCAGCCATTGGTTTAATTGGCCTCTCTGTACCAGTGATCAGTCCTTTCTCTGGACACTTTTAAATTCTCTTTGTCTTTGATGTTTACTTTCACTACCATCTAGGTCTTGCTGTAGGTTTCTTTATATTATCTTTCTTTGTGTATAATGTGTCTCCTATGGCTGTATATTAATGTTTTCCATCACTTCTGGGAAATTATAAGTTATAAATGTTAATGTGCCTCTTCCCCAGTGGAACTCTTATTAGATGTATGTTAGACTTCACTCTTCAGCCATGTCTCCTAGACACTCTTTCATACTTTTCTGTCGCCTTGATTCTGTATTTCATTCTGAGTAATTTCTCCAGGTCTATCTTCTAATTCCATTTTGGTATCCACATCTCTCTCATGTTTCTGCTGATTCTCATCCATGGTGAATTTTTCTTGGTGGATTTGGTAATTTGTCTTCAGGATGTCATACTTGGTTGGATTTAATGTGTGAGCATTTGGGGGAGCCTGATTTGCATGTGCTTTTCTCCACAGAAGATTTAGATTTGCTGCTTCTGGGGTACAAGCAGAGTACTACTAACCTGGAACCACTTTCATATAATTTCTTGGCTGACAGCTTAATTAATTGGGAGAAAAATAAACTTGATTTAATAAGTCCAAGAGGACAGTTGTCCTATGGTTGAAAATTCTCAAAGAGACATGAAGATTGTTTTTTTGTTTTGTTTTGTTTTCATTGTTATTTTTCCTTTCTAGAACCAGATTAAAGAGAGATTTTCTTGAACTAGCTTTGCAGAGGAAAGTGTATTTGATCTTTGAGGTTTCTTAGCCTACCCTTCTACTAAGGTTGTAGGTCCTTTTGAGGGTTGCTTTGCTTCAGGATTTCTCTTAATTTCCTATGAGCTAAGCAGTGCATTTAAATGTATATTTGTTTTAATTTATCCGGGATCTATTTGTATTTTATTATCGGGATTTTGAGAATTAATACATAGCTGGAAGCGGAAGTCTCTAGTCTAATAATTGCTGAATGAATGAATGGATGAAAGAATGAATGATTATCCCTCATAAATGGCTGAATTCAAATAAACCATTGGGCTCAATGCAGATTAAAGCACATGTTCACCCAGACATGGTTTTATCTCACTGAGTCTGGATTACTTTTGACAAAATACTCTTTAGAAGTATATGGAAAGCCACATGACATAGGAACAAAGTTGGGAATGATGTCCATAATATGCTGAGAAAGTTTGAAATGGAAAATTCCCTTCATAAGAAACCACATAGTAAAAAGTTCTGGTTATATTTGTAGTTTCAGGCTATGATTTATTACACTGTCTAGAGATTATTATAATGATTCATTGTTATAGGAAGAAATAAAGTAGGGTTTACAAAGGAGCTTTTATCAGATTATGATTTGCCTTGTCATGAAGTAGGGAAGAAGAGGCTTATCTGGCTATTTGTTGTCACTGCCTATGTGGGCCATGGATCAGATACTGATTAGAATTTTTTTTTGACTCCTAGAACACCCTCCAGAGTGAATTCCTTGTCATGACCACACCCAAAGAGTAGTTTATGAGAAGGCTGTTTGATAGATCCTTTAGGTACTAAAACAAATCAAAACCAGTCCTGTACATTCCAGCAAAAGCTGTCCTTCCATACGTTCTCCTTTTTGCATCAAATGCTCTTTGGTTTTTCTCTTTCTGAAGTCCAGAAAAATTCTGGTACTTTTATAGAATTTTTGTGCAACTTCTCATTTATGCAAGACATGTTACCATAGAATAGGTGCTGAGATTGGGCAAAGGAACAACATGAGAATTTGGATGATGTCAGCTTATAGTCCTATAACTGAAGAGCTTATCTTTGCTGTTAGAGTCTACTAGGATTAAGGAAACCCCATTAGTTCTCTGGAATGAAAATACTAGCTTGGTAAGCATTAGTAAAATAGATGATGTGCTTGTTGCCTGTCGTGGATGAAGAAATTAGTAGACTTTTATTTTTCTTCTTCTTTCTCTGTGCCATTTCATCCTTTGTTTCTATGAATTAGAATTTCTGGGTATGGCATCCAGGGCTGACACTGCACACACAATACCCTTGGCTCCAAGGAGGTCGTGAATTTGGATCATTTCCCAGATTATACATCTGCCCCTGTAGCTTGCATTTCAGAGCATATGGCCGTGGCAGAGGGGGCATATTAGAAATTGTCCCTGCATTGCTTCTGAAGTGTAAGAAAGAGGAAGCACCTTTTCATCCGGTCATGAAGTTGTTATTTGAGTGTTAAAACGGTATGGGTAAAACTGTTTTCTTGTGAATTCCCTTCAGTAAGTTAAAATGGATTCAGTGTGTTGCTGTCACAGAATTCATACAAAGTACTATATGGTAGAAACACACAACACAAAAAACCCTGAATTTTGTTAAGGAATTCATATGTCATTTGAAATGTGTACAGCAATGCCTACAAGAAGGAACAACTTGAAATGGTCCATTTATTGCTTTTCATTGTATTCATTTCTCAAGTGCTAACAAATAATTTTTCTTAGAATACTTATGTCTACATGCAAGTATTCATTGGAGTAGTATGTTTATTTCCAGGGATATCAGCCATTAGGGCTTCTTTTGAAATTGTGAAAATTTAAGATTCTGCAAACTAGGTATAGAATGCTACCAAAAGGCAATTTAGGGCTAATTTGAGGCCCAAAGTAACCGGTGAGCTGCTGTGAGGATAATGCTTTGTGGAAAAGTAAGAAGGCAAAGAGGTGAATGTTAGTGGAGATGTATCATTCTCTCTCCTCAGCTAATCAGTCACTTGTGTTCTGAATATATCCCCAGCTATTTCTTCCAAGGCCTTCTCCAATCAATGAATGGCTTTCTCTTCCATCTTCATATTCTTCCGCATCTTTGGCTCCTTCCTTTCATCCAAGGAGGAATAATCTAGGTGAGAAAGAAATAGTGAGTGGAAGTGGTGGGAGTATATGGAAGCAGGGAGTAACAGAAGGAAGGGGAGTCTAAGCAAAAGCAATGGATAGCAGTAAGTACAAATGGGAACTATGTCTTAGAAGTTTGTTTTCCTTGCTAAGGTGTCTCACATGATCACTTAAATAGCAGACAGATTGACCATGTTAAAACAAAATCTGGACCATGTCATTTTTCTTCTTTGAAGCCTTCATTATGGATCAGCTAAATAACCAAACATAAAAAGAAAAGAGGACCTCCACCTGTACCTTACATTAGATAAGAAATTTATTCAGAATGATTCATAAATCTAAATGTAAAAGCTAAAACTTTCAAGCTTCTAGAAAAAAATAGGAGAAATTTTAGTGATAGTTGATTAAGCAGTACGTCTTTTAGGACCAGCTAGACTACTGAGTTATTTTAAGTAAGTAGTAATGAGAGGTTGAAGACGATTGTCGAAGAGAATAGGAGAATTGATAAATGTGTTATAAAAGATGTTGCAGATACAGGGTATATAGGACTTAACAGTTTCCTATATTTGGGGACAAGAGATGGGGGGGACTCAAAACTTGCCTGAGACTTTTAGGCTGGAAGATCAGCAGGAAGGTGGTGCCTTTGACCAAATGAAAGGAACCATGAAGAAAAGCCAAATTATGAGGAAGAGGCATTTGAAAATACTAGTCTGGAACTCAAGAGAGAGGTCAAGGTTAGCAATACAGATTTGGAAGTCATCTGCATAGAGGAGATATTGAATCTTGGATTTGTCCACAAGATTGCACAGATTAAATTAAGTAATAATTCTTTAAAAGAGTTAGTAGCCATTAGTTCATTTGGTTAACTAAAAGCTTAAGATGAAGGCAAAGGCAGTTACTAGGGTTAATGATCAATCTCATTTTTGCTATTATCATGTTCAATAGCTTGAAACGACTAGGATTTTTCTCTGAAAATTAGCAGCTGTATGGAAATGCAAAATTTCTAGCAGTTACAAATTCCGTATCGAGTTAAATCAACTTACATATTTATATTCTTAAGGGATCTTAAACACACAAATGAGATTTTTGTTCAAGTTTTTAAATATTAGGTGGATATGAGTGCATAGAAGTCATTATGCAATGAAATTTGCACTGATTTTGCCCATATAGTCTTGGGTTTTCTTTTAAAATGCAATTTTTTGCTTGTTTATCATATTAGTTGTTTAATTACTTAAAATTAATTAAAAATACTGTTTTACACACATACATAAAATGTGAAGGTTTGCAAAGAGTGACTATTATATCTATAGTTAATTAGTAATTCATATTACCCACATATAAAATCATGTATTTTAATTTGCATAGTCTCTATGCTTGTGTTTGCTGGTATTAATGCTGAAATTTTCACAAAAATTGCTCTACGTTTTACTGTCCTCAGAACAAGCAGGGAAAAAATATCAACACTGAAACTGGATGGAGGTAGCACCAATGACTTACTCCAAGATAAATTAATATTTCCTTTTTTTTAGGCTTAGACAAAGAAAAGACTTCCAAGGATAAAAATAAAATGCCTATTTACACGGCGGCCTTTGAGGACTAGTGGAGTGGTATATAGAATAGATGCACTTTATGGGCTTCCCTGGTGGCGCAGTGGTTGAGAATCTGCCTGCTAGTGCAGGGGACACGGGTTCGAGCCCTGGTCTGGGAGGATCCCACATGCCGCGGAGCGGCTGGGCCCGTGAGCCACAGTTGCTGAGCCTGCGCGTCTGGGGCCTGTGCCCCGCAACGGGAGGGGCCGCGATGGAGAGGGGCCCGCGCACCGCGATGAAGAGCGGTCCCCGCACCGCGATGAAGAGTGGCCCCCGCTTGCCGCAACTGGAGAGGGCCCTCGCACGAACCGAAGACCCAATACAGACAAAAATAAATTAATTAATTAATTAAAAAGAAAATCCTTAAAAAAAAAAAAAAAAAATTAAAAAAAAAAAAAAAAGAATAGATGCACTTTCAAGAGTGAAAATCTGATGTTCAGTGTCTAAATGTTAGAAACAATCTGGAATATTTACTTTTAAAATTATGTGAAGGGCTCTGCAGCTTTTTCTTCATTGAATTTTGATGTGCTGATATAATGATGACAGTGTTTTTCTACCTACAAGTGGGATAATTTCTTATATGTGTGGATTAGGATGGAATCTCAGGTGCTTTTTGATATGCTACTTTCAATATTGCTACTGACATATTGAGACTTCACAGAAAAGAGATTCAACGCAGTGTCGTTATGTAGATGTCACTTTTCATTGTTTTATTCTCAGAAATGAGAAAAACTCTCTTCTAGAAAACATTGATAACAAGGGAGATTTGTTATTTTTTAAATTAATATTCAGTGCTCTTTTTAAAACTTGATATTCATTGATTACAGTAGTTTCAAGTCACATGCTAGTATAGAAAATTGAGATATTCAAATCTTTGGATTTTTCAGAAGTGAATTTTATCAGATACATATTTATTAAATTAAACAGGCTATCAACTAGAGCCTAGAAATTATCTGTTCATACAGATTTTTATCATCTTGGAACTTGGCCGGGACATAAAATGTAAATCTTGAGAGAAGCGCTTTTGATTTTTATTAAGAGTAACTTGCACATCATATAAGGCATCAATCAGAAGACTCATTAGGAACCTCATACCAAAACATTAAAATGTTTCTTCTACTAAGATCATACCACTGTATCTTTGAAAATACTTAGCTTCTGATCTGAATATGCTTTGCCTTTTAGACTTCCATTTGAAGGAAGGAAAAGTAAATTTTGATTAAATATCTATTGATTTACTGTCTCTTAAACCCACCAGATAGAGTTTGTCTAAGACTAAAATGCAGTTACCTCTAGAATAAATTTTGGCGTATGATATGGAATTTGGAAACTGTTTAACTAGACACAGAGAATTCAATCAATTTAGAACAGAAGTAAGGTGAACACGATCTTATGTCATTCAAGATGCAGTGGTATTTTAAGGAGGGAAAAATAAATTTAAAAGAAATTTAGTTTTGTAGCTCATAACTTCATGCAACATTGTAGATCAAAAATACAATTATTGGAATCTTTGTTGGTGTCATAAGCAACTGTTGCTTAATGATTTCCCTGGAGGCACATGTGCTAGCATCCAATGCTGAGAGAGAGTTAGGTCAGGGGAAGTACTTAGCATAGCACCTAGAACATACTAAGTATTCAGTAAATGTTAACATGTACTATGATTTTTGTTGCTATTTTCTATACCAGTCTGTGTCTCTCTTCACCTTTCTCCCCTCAGTCTAATTTCAAAAAGCATGATTTTGGCTTCACTAGATTTGAACTACTGATTCTGGTTTTTTTTGACAATAAAAGGATTCTTTTCAGTATCTTACCCTGTGTCAGCCATCATTAAGGAAAGAGGAAGAGGTGGGCGATGGTGGGGGTCTTCTTGTGGGCTTATCTTGCACATGTAGTTTTCAGAGTCAGGTTGAAGGAATATAAGTGATTTTCAGTGAGACATGCCACTTTTCAGACTTGTTATTGAATGACTCTTTCAGTCCAGGCTATTAGGAGCATTTTCAACAAAAAGAATCCCATCTTCAATCTTAATGATACTAAAGGAAAAGTAGGAAAAAGGGCATTTCTCCCACAAGATTTAGAATATCTGCAGTTATTTTCCCAGAGTTTTTTGCTAAAATCGAAGCTAATCTAGCTCATTTTGAAATTTTACTAATGCATACCTTGGATTTTTAAAGATGAGAATTCACTCTAAGTTCCCTTTTCTTATTTTTCTTTGATAGTCCCAATAATATTTCTCTATTTCAGCCAACACTGATAACAGAACTTCTTTAGCATTTTACACTCATACAAATTATGACATCAAGTAGTAAGTCTTGACTTCTTGCTGTGCCTGATACTGCATGAAATACTGTGAGAATCCAAAAGAAGTAAAAGGCTTAGGGAGCAGACAAGTTTTCAAAGAAGGTAAAACGTATACATATGAAACAATTAAGAACAAGTGAACTCTGAAATAGAAAGTGCCAGATTGTGTGACACAGACAATAGGGCAGCAGGGCTTAGAGATGGGCAAGATCAGCGTGGGCTGTATTCATCAAGGAAGGATTTGGCCTGAGCTTTGAAAGACTGGTTGGATTTGGATCACGACAGAAAAGAGGAGAAGGCATTCCAGGCAGCAGGGAAAGCAAAAGCAAGCTCAGAAGCAGAAATGTCACGCAAATGTCATAGTATGCCCTAATTTTAATGATCCCGCAGTCCTAGGTGGTGACTTTGGTCTCCTTGTAATTTACATTAGCAGCAAAATATTCCAGTTTAGTAGCTGGCTTCATTAGAGAGAAGGAAGATTGAAGAGTGAATACTGAATAAATCTATTTAACAAGTAATGATAGTAAATAAAAATATGAAAAAGCTGAAGTTTTAGTTTCTAGCAATTCCAAGCATGTTCTTTAGTCCCTGGCTTGGTTTTAAGAGGACAGAATTCCTAGGGCATCATAAAGGACCTCAAACATTCAAGATAACTAATCTAATCTCTAAACTAGAGGAAGGATGTTTTTCTTAATACTGTCATGAAAAAGGTTGCTGCCATATTTTATATGGCACGAACTCTGCTGGTTATTAATCAAACTCTTAAGGCTAAACTGCAGGGCTGCTCTCATCCTTGGGTCTTTAGTGAGTGAGCCCTAGTAAACATAACCATCATTCTCCTTGCCTTCTCCAGTGAGAAAGAATGCTGACACCGAAATGTTTTAGAGTCAGCTGCAAGAACTCATTAATATTGTGCCAAAGTAGGAACTGCTGATCATCAGGGATTTGATCACAAAGTAAATTAGAGGTTGTGCATCACCATGTCTTGTGACAAACATGAATTAGTAAAAGTAAATAAGCAGAAGACAGACCGATTAAGGTCTGCTTATATAATTGGTTCTTGAAAACACTTTATTGCAATATATTAGGAGAGAAATGAGCATCAACTTGGAAATCAGATTGACTCTGTCATAACACTGAGCAAAAGAATTGTTAGAGGTTTGTAGTAAAAGATTCTGGCAGAGGCCAGTATTGACTCAGATTACTGGTCAGCACTCTTAAGATGCTGTACTTTTTCTAGGTGTTAAGAATCCCCGGAAAATAAGAGAAAGAAAATTGAGTTTGAAGTGCACAGAAACATTTGATTTGAAATGAGGTCTAAAGAACCTAATGCTCTAATGTCACTAGTGTTATGAGGAAGTAATTTGTGGATAAAAAGTAAAAAGGAAGGTCCATAAGTAGTACTAAAATTTTAATTCTGAAATATATGCCCAGTCCAAAATAAGCTAAAAAAATATAGTTTTGAGTAACAGAAGTTTGGCAAAAGAGAAGACCTCTTATTAATTCTTCGGAAAAAATTTTGAAATGAGTGAAGGTTTAAATATGATCGTGACTGGAATAGAAGTGGAAAAAGAACAAGAAATCACATCATTTTAACAACGTCATTAATGAGGTGATAGCAAGAGACTCTTGTAGAAGTTATTTCATTTGTAGACTGGAATTGCTCAAAAGGGAGAAAATGTAATATTCTCGTAAAAAAAGACATGCTCAAGTGTGAATATCCAATCAAGTGGTTTATCCTATTAATAAAATAAGTATAGATCGTCCAGTTTCAGAAAACCTATGAGGTTGGAAGAGTGGGTATTCCATTTTATAGGTGAGGAAACTGAGATGTTGATACAAATAGTAAGGGTTCTATCAATTTGAACCTAAGTCACTTTAAATTTTTAAAAACAAATAAATCACTCAAAACTGTTATAATTTTTGCATTTGACTTCAGATGAACAGGGTAGATAAATTCCTACCTAGATAGCAACTTATTTTATTATAATTTCCTAATTCCTCAAAGACAGGTTCTCAATGATTAAAAGTCTCTTGAGTGTCTTTCAAATAGCATTTAGATTTTTGTGTTAAAACTTTTTGGTACTTAATCCTAAGGAACTAATGATACACTCTTATAACTAAATAGACTACTTTCAAGTTGTTTTCCAATTTCAGTTTTTTTGTCATTAGTAGTATATTTCAGACATAATAAAGGAAGCCAGGAGTCTTTTTCACGTCATGCTTCATGCGTAGGAGAGAGAAAGCAATACGGGCACCTTGTTAGAATTTCCAAGAACTTTTATGTTCAGGAATTTATATTCAGGAATTTCATTGATTTTTTTTTTTTAAGTTCCCCCAGGGGCAATTGAGCTCCTGGGCTGCTGATTCTCAATAACCAAACTCATACCTGACAAACAAAAATGCATTACTTTGTGACAAGGTATAATTAGTAATTTCCCTCTGAACTCGAATAGTCATTTTAGCTGTCAGAGATTTTTTTTTTTCCCTAGTAAAAAAAATTCCCTTGCAAAAAGCAAATTAAGATCTGAAGGATACTTACCGAGTTGAGCAAGCAAGGGGAATTGGATTACCTGAAAGGAAGCTATATGTGTTTCCACTTTTGGAATGTTCCATAGACTAAATGTTCTCTAGGATTCCTCCTGATACTTTCACCAATCTCCTCATTCACAAATAGCAGTATTATGTGTAATTTTCTCCCTGAAATAAAGCAAATAATGGAAGGTTTTAAGAGACATCTTCAGATCCTTCAGACAATAATATTCTAAGTACGGGACTAAATTAATTCATAATACTATAGATGTCAGTTAAGAATGCTCTAGGCTACAAATAACAGAAAGCTCTACTATTGTTAACCTCAAGATGTAGGATATATGTCTCTGACATAATAAGTAGTCTAGGTAAAGTCACCTGCTGGCAGGGAAGAGGAGGTGGGAGAGTTCACTGGGTAGTAGGTTGGTTGTGTCTCTGACTATCTTGACTTCTCCCCCTTGACACTTTCATGGCAACTCCGGGCATAAGGCCCATGGTGAAAACAGGAAAAGGTAAAAGGAGTGAAAGGATAGTGCCAGCCTTGTCTGTCCTACTGGTAAAACCTAAGGCCTCCCCCCGAGAAGGCTCCAACCCACTTCCGCACATAGCTTTTTACCCAGAGTTGGCTCACTTTCAAAGCTGGAAGCAAAAACCGGGATATGAGTATTCGATTTTCTAGCCTCTATTCCAGAAGCAGGGAAGAAAGAAGGTGGCTGGGAATGGGGTTGGAATAACCAACCAACAGTGACTGTCATGCCACAAAAAATAATAAGTGCTGCCACCAAAATAAACTTTTATCATAAATTACATTATTCCATTATAGCTTACCTGGATCTAGAAAATAATCACTTAAGATGAATTACCATATATCCAAAGACAAGCAGAGAAAATCATACTCCCAAAGATTTCAGAAGCTGGACTTTGTGCCAGGTGCACTTTCTGCAAAGTGATTCAGATTCATGCCTCAACAAAATATCAGATTGCTTCTAGACAAGGGCCTCCAGAGTCACTTGAGAATATATGAAACTCCAGTGTCAAGCATTTGCTGCAGAGGGTGATAGCAGGAAACCCTCATAGTCCCCATGTTTGAAGAATTTCCTTCATGAAAAAAATAGCATTGATAAGCAATAGTGATTGACTGATGGGTGATTCAATCTCTGACATATAAGTAAATATGCCAGTAACATAAGTAAATATGCCAATAATATGTGTATATAATTTTAGCCCAAAGCAGAAATAATTTCTCTTTTAGGACATTTGTGAGCTTACTGAAATGTACAGTTGCTAGTCATCATCATTTTGGTATTTAGAAATAACTCACAAATCCTCATTATAGTTGCCTATTATTTTCTTAAGGGGACCCAAATGTAGACCAGAAACCCCAGGTTGGAAACCACTCACCTTTCCACTGATGTTTCCACATTGATTTTGAAAGAAATCATTGTATGGTGTTAACTAGACTTATTGATTATTTCTTGATATATACAAATTACCAGGTCATTATGATTTACATCTGAAACTAATATGATGTTATATATCAACTATATCTCAATTAAAAATTGTATCAGACATAAAAATTATTTTATCTTAAATTGGTTACATTTTAACAGCATATTAGCTTCCTCTGATAAGATTAGTAAAAGATGTTCTTATTTTGTCTGATTCTCTGAATGAAAGGTAAGCAGTTTGATTCTGGTAAAATTTTGCTTAATTTGATTTCTCAGAATTTAATACTGCAGTATATATTCTACCACCTTGTCACACATTTTCTTAGACAGTCCTATTTTAGATAATCTGTCCCCTCATTCCCCTGATTATTTTCCTCATAATCATATTTGCATTTGATAGAACATACTTACCATAAACAGCACCAGTAGCAGGAAATGTGTAGACTTTAGTATATTGTATATAAGGACCATTCAATTTTTAAAATTAGTTGTTTCAACTAGAATGTGTTTTTCTGCAAGTAACAGATAATCAGTGACAATGGTTTCACCAAAAAAGAGTTTATTTTTCTCAGGCATCATGAAGGGCAAAAGCAGTCTGGCCAGGATTGGTATAGTTGCTCAAACAAGCCACCAAAGCACCAGCCTCCTTCTGCCCTCCTGCTGCTCCATGCATACCATGTGGCTTTCAACCTCATGTTTGCAAAAAGGCTGCTGCCCCTCCCTGTTCCAGGCAGGAAGGAAGATAGATGAAGGGCGAAAGACAAGACATAATGGCTGATTCTTCCCCTTTTATTCAGAAAACAATAGCTTTCCAGAAATTTGACCTTAGAAGTTTTGTTTATATCTTATTATTCAAAACCATTACATAGTAACCCAGAAGGGCAAGAATACATGGGGAGAAGAGTACTTTGAACTAGTCACGTTGCTTCTTCAAAGTCAGGATTTCGTTAGAAAGAAGAAGGTAAAAAAGGATTTTGGATAGACAACAAGTAATTGTACTTAAGACAGATGAGTTAACCAAATAAAAATTGTCCCTTTTATTATATATTAGTTTTTCCCCCCTAAATTTAACTTAAAATGCCTAACATAATTGAAAATAAAGAAGTTTTACAATGTAGACACTGAAAGTTATAAATAAACTAGTTCAGTGTTCTCTGAACAGCAACTAACACATACATTGCAGGAATTTAATGAATAGTAAATTAAATTGTGTTGATTGCTTCAGTGATTTTGCTTAACCTAAATTTTCACTTTAACAGTTGCAACTAAGTATTCATATATACAATCAACTCTCAATTACCAAAGGGTTCATACTGTGAATTCCCATTATTGTTGGAAATTCTAGCTATCCATTTCTTCTTTGCATCGTCACCTAGTGGAAAGCTTTCGCTCCTTTGTTAATCTTAGGGTGAACTCTGCTCCTTCTCACTATAGCAAAACACAACTGGAGTGGAAGCAGATGTGAGTTCCCTCTCTACACTTGGGTCAGCTTCCATAGAGGATCTTTCCTTCCCATGACCTTCTCCTCCTTCAGCAAAGATGTAAACCCTGAAGCATTTATCCAAAGAGCAGCTATTTTGAGGCCAGTCTTCTCCATCTTGACTATGAATCAAGGTGAGAAATATTGAGTATAAAATGCATTTGCCTAAGAGTGTACCAATTCCTCCTAAATTGAGCACCATCCACATTCTTGTTTGAAATGTTGTGAGTTTACAGTGCGGAAAACACTCACTTTGTTCATTCAGTCAATCATGTATTCATTTGACAGATACCTGTTGAATTCCTACCATGTGCTGTGTATCATGCTGAGCTCACAATGCATATAGTCACACCGTATTCTGCAGCCATATTGAATAATATTTGTAAATGTAGCTTGAAAAAAAATGTACTTTCGTGAGTTACCTATGTTGTTTCATTTTTGTTACTACATAGCCTACAAGGTTGTACAGCTCCATTATGGGAGTGGGAGGGGGCTATCTATGTAAACTACCTGTGAGTCATGTGAGTGGTGTCCCAGGGGCTACAGAGCACACAACCCATCTGAGTGTATGCAGTTGCTCTGGTTACTTTACTGCACATTTGAGGATTGGTTCCTGGTTTACATTATCCATATTATTATCTTAGGTAATTTAGACTTGGAAAAATACAGGATTTTTTAAAATCGGGCAATTTTCCCTCATATATATATCTATATCGTAGATAAATTACTACTATTGCATTTACTTTCCATAAATATTAATCTTAAGACAATTTAATATCTATGTTCTTTATTTTCTTTACTCTTTTGTGAATAGAGAGCATGTCCACATGCTTTTGCTACAACATTTTGGGGTTTAGGATACCTCATAAACTTCCATCTTTGTAAATTTGCAGGAGTATTGGCCAACGGATTTCATTCCCTTGATGTATGGAGGAAAATGCTTCATTCTTCAAGCCCTCTTAGAAACTTACATTGCAATTACTTATAATATTACTGCAAAAAAAAAAAAAAACCAAAAACACTAGCCATCTTGTTCACTGCAGTGAGAAATGTTTATTATTAAACATTTATTATTAAACAAGTATATGTTATATAACATTTGTTTTTAGTAACACTTCCTTTTTCTATATTCCTTATTTTACATAGTTCACTTTTACATTGACAACTTTTTAAAAAAATTATTTCTGCTTAATTTTTATCTGAAATTATTCAGGAAGCTATGTCACTGTATCTTTGACATTTTCAATATGTCTTTTATTAAATATAGTATTTGTCTTCAATTAGTGACAAATGTAAAGTTTAATTTTGGCAACTTTTAAGTCCTCTTCAGAAATCATTATATTACTTTACAGATGATCCATAACATTTTCTCTTCTTGGTTTTTCAACAAGTTGTCCCTAATATGTATGCCTTAATACTACCTTTGTAATTTAAACTATTAAAAAATCTGTGGTAAAAAGAGGAAGTACCATTTTACTAAATATTCTTTTAATTTTTTTTTTTTTTTTTCCACACACACACAGTGTATTTTATTTTTACAAGAGATAAATAGACTGACACCAAGCATTGTACATGGATGACCACAACAAAAGCAACAATGATTGCAATTACCAAACATGAAACACACTTATACTATGTCATAATATTGACATTCAGTCCAGTAATCCTCCACTGTAACAGCTCCTTTACTTTGCAGTGAAAATTGATTTGTATATTCTTTTCCTCTGAGTCCTTGTGGGATTTTTTTTTTTTAATTCAGACAGAAAGTCACAAAAATTATACTCATCCTCATCAGTTCACTCAGTCCCATGTAATTAATTTCTTTTTTTCATCTTGATCTTTTGTTAGCACTTTTATGAGTTCATCAGTTTTTCATTAGAGTTCTGAAAATGCTTATTCATTCAGTTCAGCAGTACAGTCAGTTACCAGAAACCTGTACTTGTCAGAGTCTTTTCCATGAATTTCTTGAAGATGAAACCCTTTTATAGGAACATATTTGCAAAATCATCAGAGTACACCCAGAACTGTCTGTAAATGACAAAAGACTTAAAAATGACCATGGTTAAAGATTTGATGAAAGTTCATAATAACGCAGTTGACAAGAAAATTAGTTATTTCTGAGATATACATTTTAAAGTAATAACTAGGATTATTACTTATAACATTATACCAGAACATATAAGATTTTTAGACGTTTCCTGTAATGTCTGAAACATTTATATTAACATATTTCCATACATATTTCCATACAACTACAAATATAAGATTTTTAGAAATTTCATGTAATGTCTGAAACATTTATATTAACATATTTCCATACATATTTCCATACAAATACAAATATAAGATTTTTAGAAATTTCATGTAATGTCTGAAACATTTATATTAACATATTTCCATACATATTTCCATACAAATACAAATATAAGATTTTTAGAAATTTCATGTAATGTCTGAAACATTTATATTAACATATTTCCATACATATTTCCATACACATATAAGATTTTTAGAAATTTCATGTAATGTCTGAAACATTTATATTAACATATTTCCATAAAAATAACCCAATGAAAGTTTAGTATTAGTTGTTTTGTTTGTTTTTTTATACTGCAGGTTCTTATTAGGCATCAGTTTTATACACATCAGTGTATACATGTCAATCCCAATCGCCCAAATCAGCACACCACCATCCCCACCTCATCGCAGTTTTCCCCCCTTGGTGTCCATATGTCCATTCTCTACATCTGTGTCTCAACTTCTGCCCTGCAAACTGGCTCATCTGTACCATTTTTCTAGGTTCCACATACATGCATTAATATACGATATTTGTTTTTCTCTTTCTGACTTACTTCACTCTGTATGACAGTCTCTAGATCCATCCACTTCTCAACAAATGACTCAATTTCGTTCCTTTTTATGGCTGAGTAATATTCCATTGTATATATGTACCACAGCTTCTTTATCCATTCGTCTGTTGATGGGCATTTAGGTTGCTTCCATGACCTGGCTATTGTAAATAGTGCTGCAATGAACATTCGGGTGCACGTGTCTTTTTGAATTACGGTTTTCTCTGGGTATATGCCCAGTAGTGGGATTGCTGGGTCATATGGTAATTCTATTTTTAGTTTTTTAAGGAACCTCCATATTGTTCTCCATAGTGGCTGTATCAATTTACATTCCCACCAACAGTGCAAGAGGGTTCCCTTTTCTCCACACCCTCTCCAGCATTTGTTGTTTGTAGATTTTCTGATGATGCCCATTCTAACAGGAGTGAGGTGATACCTCATTGTAGTTTTGATTTGCATTTCTCTAATAATTAGTGATGTTGAGCATCTTTTCATGTGCTTCGTGGCTGTCTGTATGTCTTCTTTGGAGAAATGTCTATTTAGGTCTTCTGCCCATTTTTGGATTGGGGTGTTTGTTTCTTTGATATTGAGCTGAATGAGCTGTTTATATATTTTGGAGATTAATCCTTTGTCCGTTGATTCATTTGCAAATATTTTCTCCCATTCTGAGGGTTGTCTTTTCGTCTTGTTTATGGTTTCCTTTGCTGTGCAAAAGCTTTGAAGTTTCATTAGGTCCCACTTGTTTATTTTTGTTTTTATTTCCATTACTCTAGGAGGTGGATCGAAAAAGATCTTGCTGTGATTTATGTCAAAGAGTGTTCTTCCTATGTTTTCCTCTAAGAGTTTTATAGTGGCCAGTCTTATATTTAGGTCTCTAATCCATTTTGAGTTTATTTTTGTGTATGGTGTTAGGGAGTATTCTAATTTCATTCTTTTACATGTGGCTGTCCAGTTTTCCCAGCACCACTTATTGAAGAGACTGTCTTTTCTCCATTGTATATCTTTGCCTCCTTTGTCATAGATTAGTTGACCATAGGTGCGTGGGTTAATCTCTGGGCTTTCTATCTTGTTCCATTGATCTATGTTTCTGTTTTTGTGCCAGTACCATATTGTCTTGATTACTGTAGCTTTGTAGTATAGTCTGAAGTCAGGGAGTCTGATTCCTCCAGCTCCGTTTTTGTGCCTCAAGACTGCTTTGGCTATTCGGGGTCTTTTGTGTCTCCATACAAATTTTAAGATGATTTGTTCTAGCTCCGTAAAAAATGCCATTGGTAATTTGATAGGGATTGCATTGAATCTGTAGATTGCTTTGGGTAGTATACTCATTTTCACAATGTTGATTCTTCCAATCCAAGAACATGGTATATCTCTCCATCTGTTGGTATCATCTTTAATTTCTTTCATCAGTGTCTTATAGTTTTCTGCATACAGGTCTTTTGTCTCCCTAGGTAGGTTTATTCCTAGGTATTTTATTCTTTTTGTTGCAATGGTAAATGGGAGTGTTTCCATAATTTCTCTTTCAGATTTTTCATCATTAGTGTATAGGAATGCAAGAGATTTCTGTGCATTAATTTTGTAACCTGCAACTTTACCATATTCATTAATCAGCTCTAGCAGTTTTCTGGTGGCAGTTTTAGGATTCTCTATGTATAGTATCATGTCATCCGCAAACAGTGACAGTTTTACTTCTTCTTTTCCAATTTGTATTCCTTTTATTTCTTTTTCTTCTCTGATTGCCGTGGCTAGGACTTCCAGAACTATGTTGAATAATAGTGGTGAGAGTGGACATCCTTGTCTCGTTCCTGATCTTAGAGGAAATGCTTTCAGTTTTTCACCATTGAGAATGATGTTTGCTGTGGGTTTGTCATATATGGCCTTTATTATGTTGAGGTAGGTTCCCTCTATGCCCACTTTCTGGAGAGTTTTTATCAGAAATGGGTGTTGAATTTTGTCAAAAGCTTTTTCTGCATCTATTGAGATGATCATATGGTTTTTCTTCTTCAATTTGTTAATATGGTGTATCACATTGATTGATTTGCGTATATTGAAGAATCCTTGCATCCCTGGGATAAATCCCACTTGATCGTGGTGTATGATCCTTTTAATGTGTTGTTGGATTCTGTTTGCTAGTATTTTGTTGAGGATTTTTGCATCTATATTCATCAGTGATATTGGTCTGTAATTTTCTTTTTTTGTAGTGTCTTTGTCTGGTTTTGGTATCAGGGTGATGGTGGCCTCATAGAATGAGTTTGGGAGAGTTCCTTCCTCTGCAATTTTTTGGAAGAGTTTGAGAAGGATGGGTGTTAGCTCTTCTCTAAATGTTTGATAGAATTCACCTGTGAAGCCATCTGGTCCTGGACTTTTGTTTGTTGGAAGATTTTTAATCACAGTTTCAATTTCATTACTTGTGATTGGTCTGTTGATATTTTCTGTTTCTTCCTGATTCAGTCTTGGAAGGTTATACCTTTCTAAGAATTTGTCCATTTCTTCCAGGTTGTCCAATTTATTGGCATAAAGTTGCTTGTAGTAGTCTCTTAGGATGTTTTGTATTTCTGCGGTGTCTGTTGTAACTTCTCCTTTTTCATTTCTGATTTTATTGATTTGAGTCCTCTCCCTCTTTTTCTTGATGAGTCTGGCTAATGGCTTATCAATTTTGTTTATCTTCTCAAAGAACCAACTTTTAGTTTTATTGATCTTTGCTATTGTTTTCTTTGTTTCTATTTCATTTATTTCTGCTCTGATCTTTATGATTTCTTTCCTTCTGCTAACTTTGGATTTTGTTTGTTCTTCTTTCTCTAGTTTCTTTAGGTGTAATGTTAGATTGTTTACTTGAGATTTTTCTTGTTTCTTTAGGTAGGCTTGTATAGCTATAAACTTCCCTCTTAGAACCGCTTTTGCTGCATCCCATAGGTTTTGGGTCGTCGTGTTTTCATTGTCATTTGTCTCTAGGTATTTTTTTATTTCCTGTTTGATTTCTTCAGTGATCTCTTGGTTATTTAATAACGTATTGTTTAGCCTCCATGTGTTTGTCTTTTTTACGTTTTTTTCCCTGTAATTCATTTCTAATCTCATAGCGTTGTGGTCAGAAAAGATGCTTGATATGATTTCAGTTTTCTTAAATTTACTGAGGCTTGATTTGTGACCCAAGATGTGATCTATCCTGGAGAATGTTCCGTGCGCACTTGAGAAGAACGTGTAATCTGCCGTTTTTGGATGGAATGTCCTATATATATCAATTAAATCTATCTGGTCTATTGTGTCATTTAAAGCTTCTGTTTCCTTATTTATTTTCATTTTGGATGATCTGTCCATTGGTGTAAGTGAGGTGTTAAAGTCCCCCACTATTATTGTGTTACTGTCGATTTCCTCTTTTATAGCTGTTAGCAGTTGCCTTATGTATTGAGGTGCTCCTATGTTGGGTGCATATATATTTATAATTGTTATATCTTCTTCTTGGATTGATCCCTGGATCATTATGTAGTGTCCTTCCTTGTCTCTTGTAACATTCTTTATTCTAAAGTCTATTTTATCTGATATGAGTATAGCTACTCCAGCTTTCTTTTGATTTCCATTTGCATGGAATATCTTTTTCCATCCCCTCACTTTCAGTCTGTATGTGTCCCTAGGTCTGAAGTGGGTCTCTTGTAGACAGCATATATATGGGTCTTGTTTTTGTATCCATTCAGCCAGTCTATGTCTTTTGGTTGGGGCATTTAATCCATTCACGTTTAAGGTAATTATCGATATGTATGTTCCTATGACCATTTTCTTAATTGTCTTGGGTTTGTTTTTGTAGGTCCTTTTCTTCTCTTGTGTTTCCCACTTAGAGAAGTTCCTTTAGCATTTGTTGTAGAGCTGGTTTGGTGGTGCTGAATTCTCTTAGCTTTTGCTTGTCTGTAAAGCTTTTGATTTCTCCATCAAATCTAAATGAGATCCTTGCTGGGTAGAGTAATCTTGGTTGTAGGTTCTTCCCTTTCATCACTTTAAGTATTTCATGCCACTCCCTTCTGGCTTGCAGAGTTTCTGCTGAGAAATCAGCTGTTAACCTTATGGGAGTTCCCTTGTATGTTATTTGTCGTTTTTCCCTTGCTGCTTTCAGTAATTTTTCTTTGTCTTTAATTTTTGCCACTTTGATTACTATGTGTCTCGGCGTGTTTCTCCTTGGGTTTATTCTGTATGGGACTCTCTGCGCTTCCTGGACTTGGGTGGCTATTTCCTTTCCCATGTTAGGGAAGTTTTCGACTATAATTTCTTCAAATATTTTCTCTGGTCCTTTCTCTCTCTCTTCTCCTTCTGGGACCCCTATAATGCGAATGTTGTTGCGTTTAATGTTGTCCCAGAGGTCTCTTATGCTGTCTTCATTTCTTTTCATTCTTTTTTCTTTAGTCTGTTCTGCAGCAGTGAATTCCACCATTCTGTCTTCCAGGTCACTTATCCGTTCTTCTGCCTCAGTTATTCTGCTATTGATTCCTTCTAGTGTAGTTTTCATTTCAGTTATTGTATTGGTCATCTCTGTTTGTTTGTTCTTTAATTCTTCTAGGTCTTTGTTAATCATTTCTTGCATCTTCTCAATCTTTGCCTCCATTCTTATTCCGAGGTCCTGGATCATCTTCACTATCATTATTCTGAATTCTTTTTCTGGAAGGTTGCCTATCTCCACTTCATTTAGTTGTTTTTCTGGGGTTTTTTCTTGTTCCTTCATCTGGTACATAGCCCTCTGCCTTTTCATCTTCTCTTTCTTTCTGTAACTGTGGTTTTTGGTCCACAGGCTGCAGGATTGTAGTTTTTCTTGCTTCTGTTGTCTGCCCTCTGGTGGTTGAGGCTATCTAAGAGGCTTGATGGGAGGCTCTGGTGGTGGGTAGAGCTGACTGTTGCTGTGGCGGTCAGAGCTCAGTAAAACCTTAATCCACTTGACTGTTGATGGGTGGGGCTGGGTTCCCTCCCTGTTGCTGTGGCGATCAGAGCTCAGTAAAACCTTAATCCACTTGACTGTTGATGGGTGGGGCTGGGTTCCCTCCCTGTTGGTTGTTTTGCCTGAGGCAACCCAACACTGGAGCCTACCGGTGCTCTTTGGTGGGGTTAATGGCAGACTCTGGGAGGGCTCACGCCAAGGAGAACTTCCCAGGACCTCTGCTGCCAGTGTCCTTATCCCCACGGTGAAACAGAGCCACCACTCGCCTCTGCAGGAGACCCCCCAACACCAGCAAGTACGTCTGGTTCAGTCTCCCCCAGGGTCACTGCTCCTTCCCCTGGGTCCCGATGCACACATTACTTTGTGTGTGCCCTCCAAGAGTGGGGTCTCTGTTTCCCCCAGTCCTGTCACAGTCCTGCAATCAATTCCCACTAGACTTCAAAGTCTGATTCTCTAGGAATTCCTCCTCCCTTTGCCGGACCCCCAGGTTGGGAAGCCTGACGTGGGGCTCAGAAACTTCACTCCAGTGGGTGGACTTCTGTGGTATAAGTGTTCGCCAGTCTGTGAGTCACCCACCCAGCAGTTATGGGATTTGATTTTACTCTGATTGCGCCCCTCCTACCGTCTCACTGTGGCTTCTCCTCTGTCCTTGGACGTGGGGTATCCTCCTTGGTGAAGTCCAGGGTCTTCCTGTCAATGATTGTCCAGCAGCCAGTTGTGATTCTGGTGCTCTCGCAAGAGGGAGTGAGAGCACGTCCTTCTACTCCGCCATCTTGGTTAATCTCTCTTTTAATATTTTAAAACCAATTCCCATTGCCTTAATTTTTATTATCCTTTATTGTAGAGTTACATGTTGTTTCGAAGGGCTTTTAGTTTTATTCACCATTTGCTTCTAGGTTTCTAACTGCTTGTGAATCTTTTGAATATACATTTAGACATGAGAGGAAAAAAAAAATGTGAGTAATGCTTGCTAACTGTGGGATGATTGCAGACTGAGAAGGAAGTGAATAAAGAGGTAATATATAATCACAAATCAACCCCCAGGCCCAGTGTTAGCTTCTTTCAGTACCCTACTGGAAAGGGAAGATCTCTTTTGAGTTTCACAGAATAGCAAAAACTTCCTTGTACTTACCATGTACTGAAAATACAGTTAGCAGTATGTATGGGGAGAAGAAAGGTAATGAAAAGAGATATTAGTCTCTAAAAAGCACATTCTAATGAGGCCATGAAATACAAGTTCATGTGTCTTCTCTCCAAATATTTATTTAAGAGATCCAGCAATAGAAGCCAGGAGCTGCCTGCCTCTTTGGATTACCCAAAAGAGGTGACTGTGGTTTCATAATAGTATAAACAATATCTAGAGAAGTAAGAAGAGCTACAGTCCTGCAGCCTGTGGAACAAAAACTACATTCACAGAAAGATAGACAAGATGGAAAGGCAGAGGGCTATGCACCAGATGAAGGAACAAGATAAAACCCCAGAAAAACAACTACATGAAATGGAGATAGGCAGTCTTCCAGAAAAAGAATTCAGAATAATGATAGTGAAGATGATCCAGGACCTCAGAAAACGAATGGAGGCAAAAACTGAGAAGACGCAAGAAATGTTTAACAAAGATCTAGAAGAATTAAAGAACAAACAAACAGAGATGAACAGTACAATAACTGAAATGAAAAATGCACTAGAAGGAATCAATAGCAGAATAACTGAGGCAGAAGAACAGATAAGTGACCTGGAAGACAGAATGGTGGAATTCACTGCTGCAGAACAGACTAAAGAAAAAAGAATGAAAAGAAATGAAGACAGCCTAAGAGACCTCTGGGACAACATTAAACGCAACTACATTCGCATTATAGGGGTCCCAGAAGGAGAAGAGAGAGAGAAAGGACCTGAGAAAATATTTGAAGAGATTATAGTCGAAAACTTCCCTAACATGGGAAAGGAAATAGCCACCCAAGTCCAGGAAGCGCAGAGAGTTCCATACAGGATAAACCCGAGGAGAAACATGCTGAGACAAATAGTAATCAAATTGGCAAAAATTAAAGACAAAGAAAAATTATTGAAAGCAGCAAGGGAAAAATGACAAATAACATACAAGGGAACTCCCATAAGGTTAACAGCTGATTTCTCAGCAGAAACTCTACAAGCCAGAAGGGAGTGGCATGATATACTTAAAGTGATGAAAGGGAAGAACTTACAACCAAGATTACTGTACCCAGCAAGGATCTCATTCAGATTCGATGGAGAAATCAAAAGCTTTACAGACAAGCAAAAGCTAAGAGAATTCAGCACCACCAAACCAGCTCTAAAACAAATGCTAAAGGAACTTCTCTAAGTGGGAAACACAAGAGAGGAAAAGGACCTACAAAAACAAACCCCCCAAAATTAAGAAAATGGTAATAGGAACATACATATCGCTAATTACCTTAAACGTGAATGGATTAAATGCTCCAACCAAAAGACACAGGCTCGCTGAATGGATACAAAAATAAGACCCATCTATATGCTGTCTACAAGAGACCCACACTTCAGACCTAGGGACACATACAGACTGAAAGTGAGGGGATGGAAAAAGATATTCCATACAAATGGAAAACAAAAGAAAGCTGGAGTAGCAATACTCATCAGATAAAATAGACTTTAAAATAAAGAATGTTAAAAGAGACCAGGAAGGACACTACGTAATGATCAAAGAATCAATCCAAGAAGAAGATATAACAATTATAAATATATATGTACCCAACATAGGAGCACCTCAATATATAAGGCAAATGCTAACAGCTCTAAAAGAGGAAATTGACAGTAACACAATAAGAGTGGGGGACTTTAACACCTCACTTACACCAATGGACAGATCATCCAAACAGAAAATTAATAAGGAAACACAAGCTTTAAATGACACAATAGACCAGATAGATTTAATTGATATTTATAGGACATCCCATCCAAAAACAGCAGATTACGCTTTCTTCTGAAGTGCACACAGAACATTCTCCAGGATAGATCACATCTTGGGTCACAAATCAAGCCTCAGTAAATTTAAGAAAATTGAAATAATACCAAGCATCTTTTCTGACCACAATACTATGAGATTAGAAATCAATTACAGGGAAAAAACCATAAAAAACACAAACACATGGAGGCTAAACAATACATTGCTAAATAACCAAGAAATCACTAAAGAAATCAAAGAGGAAATCAAAAATTACCTAGAGACAAATGACAGTGAAAACACGGCGATCCAAAACCTATGGGATGCAGCAAAAGCAGTTCTAAGAGGGAAATATATAGCTATACAAGCCTACCTCAAGAAACAAGAAAAATCTCAAATAAACAATCTAACGTTACACCTAAAGGAACTAGAGAAAGAAGAACAAACAAAACCCAAAGTTAGCAGATGGAAAGAAATCATAAAGCTCAGAGTAGAAATCAATGAAATAGAAACAAAGAAAACAATAGCAAAGATCAATAAAACTAAAAGCTGGTTCTTTGAGAAGATAAACAAAATTGATAAACCTTTAGCCAGACTCATCAAGAAAAAGAGCAAGAGGACTCAAATCAATAAAATTAGAAATGAAAAGGGAGAAGTTACAACAGACACCAGAAATACAAAGCATCCTAAGAGACTACTACAAGCAACTCTATACCAATAAAATGGACAACCTGGAAGAAATGGGCAAATTCTTAGAAAGGTATAACCTTCCAAGACTGAACCAGGAAGAGATAGAAAATATGAACAGACCAATCACAAGCACTGAAATTGAAACTGTGATTAAAAATCTTCCAAGAAACAAAAGTCCAGGACCAGATGACTTCACAGGTGAATTCTATCAAACATTTAGAGAAGAGCTAACACCCATCTTTCTCAAACTCTTCCAAAAAATTGCAGAGGAAAGAAAACTCCCAAACTCATTCTATGAGGCCACCATCACCCTGATACCAAAACCAGACAAAGATACTACAAAAAAAGAAAATTACAGACCAATATCACTGATGAATATAGATGCAAAAATCCTCAACAAAATACTAGCAAACAGAATCCAACAACACATTAAAAGGATCATACACCATGATCAAGTGGGATTTATCCCAGAGATGCAAGGATTCTTCAATATATGCAAATCAATCAATGTGATAAACCATATTAACAAATTGAAGAAGAAAAACCATATGATCATCTCAGTAGATGCAGAACAAGCTTTTGACAGAATGCAACAGCGATTTATGATAAAAACTCCCCAGAAAGCGGGCATAGAGGGAACCTACCTCAACATAATAAAGACCATATATGACAAACCCACAGCAAACATCATTCTCAATGGTGAAAACCTGAAAGCATTTCCTCTAAGATCAGGAACAAGACAAGGATGTCCACTCTCACCACTGTTAGTCAACATAGTTTTGGAAGTCCTAACCGTAGCAATCAGAGAAGAAAAAGAAATAAAAGGAATCCAAATTGGAAAAGAAGAAGTAAAGCTGTCACTGTTGCAGATGACATGATACTATACATAGACAGTCCTAAAGATGCCACCAGAAAACTACTAGAGCTAATCAATGAATTTGGTAAAGTTGCAGGATACAAAATTAATGCACAGAAATCTCTTGCATTCCTATACACTAATGATGAAAAATCTGAAAGAGAAATTAAGGAAACACTCTCATTTATCATTGCAACAAAAAGAATAAAATACCTAGGAATAAACCTACCTAGGGAGACAAAAGACCTGTATGCAGAAAACTATAAGACACTGATGAAAGAAATTAAAGATGATACAAATAGATGGAGAGATATACCATGTTCTTGGATTGGAAGAATCAATATTGTGAAAATTACTCTACTACTCAAAGCAATCTACAGACTGAATGCAATCCTTATCAAATTACCAATGGCATTTTTTACAGAACTAGAACAAAAAATCTTAAAATTTGTATGGAGACACAAAAGACCCCGAATAACAAAAGCAGTCTTAAGGGAAAAAAACGGAACTGGAAGCATCAGACTCCCTGACTTCAGACTATACTACAAAGCTACAGTAATCAAGACAATATGGTACTGGCACAAAAACAGAAATATAGATCAATGGAACAGGATAGAAAGCCCAGAGATAAACCCACACACCTATGGTCAATTAATCTATGACAAAGGAGGCAAGGATATACAATGGAGAAAAGACAGTTTCTTCAATAAGTGGTGCTGGGAAAACTGGACAGCTACATGGAAAAGAATGAAATTAGAACACTCCCTAACACCATACACAAAAATAAACTCAAAATGGATTAGAGACCTAAATGTAAGACTGGACACTATAAAACTCTTAGAGGAAAACATAGGAAAAATAGTCTTTGACATAAATCAAAGCAAAATCTTTTTTGATCCACCTCCTAGAGTAATGGAAATAAAAACAAAAATAAAAAATGGGGCCTAATGAAACTTAAAAGCTTTTGCAAAAAAAAAAAGAAAATTTAGGGTTGACTTTGTTGTTTTTAATCCTGAATTCTCTATTTTGTCAACAGAAAATAGAGAGATGACAAAAATTCAGTTTGATGTCCTTAGGAGAGAGAAGAAGTTTAGCAGGGATTTTTTTCATATCAGTGCAATTGTTCCAATACGAATGCAGAAGCTCTTAATGCTTGTGAGTGTGGTATTTACATTAATGTAAGTGGAAGGTATCATCTCAGGTATGTTGGTGTTGTCATTATTTAATCTGAGAACTCTATTCAGAGAGAGTCTTGATACAAGTACCTGAAGCTGTTGCCCTCACTGAGGTGTTCTCTCCCTGAAAATTTGTAATGTACACAATAAGCTGTATGTAGTTAACATTCACTGCTGATACAGGGAAGTCATATTTGAAAGGAAAAGAGGGCCAGAGGAAATTTGGATGGGAGAGCATTTGGCAGCCTCCTTTTATGGAGAGCCAGCAAGATGTCTGGTGCTGGGAGAGCTTTAAGGCCTCCAGCTCCATAGTATTTATACAGTATTTGTGGTATTTTCCTTTTTCTTTTCCTGTTCATCCTTAGTAGAGGAAAGGGCAGAAAGACCTGGTGGAAAGCTTCACCAAGAAAAGGTTTTTTTGCCAGAATTTAAAAGAAGACGAAGAGTCGGAGCCCAGTGTTACCTGTGGAGGAACTGAGGGAAGAAGAGCAAAGGCAGGGCCTTAGATAGTGGGAGAGGGAGGCAGCACCCACCAGCACACAGATGGCCCTCCTGGAAATACCGGGAACTTTCTCCTGGGAAAGTAAGCGGAGTTCCAAACTATGGCTTGCGGAAGTTATGAGCCAACGTACATACAGCAACTTCTGCCTCTGAGCTCTGTATGAAACCTCGGAGAAGAGAAGTCCAAAGAACTTTAGTAGAAAATGTACCGCCCTGGTTGGGAGACCTACCTGTAGCTGTCGCTCCTGGCTTTTGAGTCTCAGCTCCACAGCTGGCTCAGCGTGTGACCCTGTGGCACTCTGAGCTGCAGCTTCTTTAGCTTTGAAATGTGGATACTAATAATATCAACCTCACAGGTGAAGATGGATTTAGACAATTCATGTAGAATAACTAGCACAGGTTCTAGTACTCACGACAACCTCCCTGTATGTTAATTGAATGATCCACATATTTGCAACAACAGGGATGCAATTAAAAAAGAATCCATGCTGTAAGCAATCAAGGAGGGGCAGTCTTTGAGACTACTATTAGGAAAGTTCAGTTAGTCAAATAACAAATAATTATTGAGTGTCCACTCTGCAGGGCATTGATACGAAGGTGACCCTGACTTCCTCCCTACCTTCAAAGAGCTTAGAGTTTAGTAAGGAGGACAGATACATGCGCAGACAGTGTACAGAATGGTGCGTAATTTATCAGAGCTGTGGTATCACGTTGTTTAGGACCCTGAACTTGAAAATGGAGTACTTGAGTTCAGATCTCAACTCTGTTGCTCACTAGCTGTGTGACCTTAGATAAGGTACTTAACCTCTCTGTGCCCAAGTTTCCCTTTATATAAGTGACAGTAATAATAGCACTTGTATCCAAGAGTTGTGGTGAGGATTAATCTTGTGAATAATGTACAGTACGTAAAGTAATGCTTGGCACTCAATACGTACTAGTTTTTATGACACTGTAGCAGAAATGAGGAACCTGACTGTTTACCTGTCCCTTCTTTCTTTTTTTGGCATAGAGGTGGTTAGGAAAGGTTTCCTGGTGAAAGTGCTGTCTTGAGGAAGAGCCTCCCAGAGAGGGGAGAAGAGGATCCTAGAAAGAGAAATGGCATGTACAAAGACCCAAAGGAGGGAGCTAGCGTCTTTGAAGTATAGCAATTAGTTCAAAATGGCTAGGATTTGGAAAATGTGGGGAAGAGCAAAGGAAGGAGAAGAGAAGTGAGGTAAGAGGCCAGATCATGAAGGGCTTTGTAAACTATCCTCAGGAGTTTGGGCTTTCTCCCAAAAGCAATGGGGAGCCTAGAGGAGTAATTTAAATCAATGATCAAAAATCCTGGAAACAGAGGCCCAGAGGGTGAATGTGAATGCACAAAGATAGCATTGAGCTGAGGCTTACATCTTGGAGAAGGCCCACATCTGGTGAAAGTGGAAAGAAAGGGCACCAGTAAAGGAGAATGAGAAGGAATGGACATCTTATGAGAATAACCAGGTAGCACTGTGCCTGGACGCAGGGGGAGGATAGGATTTTAACTAGAAAGGGTTAAGCAAAAGAGCAAGTGCGGTGGAGAGATCAAACAAAATAAGGCCTGAGAGAAGTTTATTGGTTCTGGCAATTAGGAGGTAATTGGTGACCTTCGAGCATCGAGGAAACGCTGGAGCTGGACGCCATATGGCAGAGGATGCAGACCCCGGGAGAAAGTAGACTCCCCGGATAAGGCCTCCAGGTGCGCCCAGCCTGGCACTAAAAGAAGGGAAAAGAGAGAGGTTACAGACCTGCAGGGGCCTCTGAATAGAAGAGACCCAAGAGATGATTTCTGTGAAGAGAAAGAATTTCTAGAGGGATGGAGAGAACCAGGATGACTGATAGATTCAGAAGGGAGAAGGAAGGGGGTGTCTCTTAATTGGACGTGAGGCTCAGAAGACAGGACGGATACAGGAACAGAGACCATTTCTGAGGCTAAGAAAGGAGAGACTCAGAGGATTTTTTTTTTTTTTTAAGTTTTGAGAATGAGGGGAAATATATAGGAATAGGGGACTTACTGTAATGGCAGGTTTTGAGTCAGCCGCTGTGGGAGAGGCTTTAGCGACTTAATGAGAAATGAGTAAAACAATTCCTGGGCACCCATGAGGTTAAGTGCTATGCTTTCACAATAAATTAATGAATTTAATTTTTCTGTAAGCTTCCTGCAGTTGTGAGAATGAAAAAAAATATGTCCACTTAATTCCTTAAGAAACTTGAGTTTAATTCTAATTCAGAACTCCCAGAAGCTACTGAACTTTATAAAATGGTATTCATTTTCCAATTCCCTTAATTCTACTAACCTTTCCCCAAAATTCAACATCGCCTTTCAAAAGAACTGCCAAAAATAAGTGGTAGCGTTGCTAGTGCGTCCTCTTCTTCCACTTTTGGTATTGGCTACATTTCAGAATTCATTTTTTTTTTTTTATACAGCAGGTTCTTGTTAGTTATCCATTTTATACATATTAGTGTATCTACGTCAATCCCAATCTCCCAATTCATCCCACCACCACCCCCACCACCTCCGCTTTCCCCCCTTGGTGTCCATACGTTTGTTCTCTACATCTGTGTCTCTTTACTTGTTAAAATGTTTCATTCAGATTTCCCAAAACACTGGGCCCTATAGCTTCTCTAACTTTCACGAGTTGTAATTCTACCTTCTTGTCTTTCTGCCATTCTCACCGCCTCCAGTGTTGGAGGACTCATCCCATTCATGTGTTTCCTCTATTACCAGCTTTCCTCATTATATTCTTCCATGTTTTCAGTTTTTTGCTTTGTTAATTATGAACATTTGCCATAATTTCACATTGGCATTATTTAAACGTCCGATTCTCCAAAGGGCAAGCTAAATGAATGTCTTACCACATGGAACAGAATTTCTCCCTAAATCACTGCTTTTATTTGACCTTAGAATCACCGCAGTCTAGTTTTAGAGCCTTTCCCCAAAACTCTGAAAAGCTTCTTCTGAGTCACTTCATGGCGTGCAGGACCCCTGAGAGGACAAAGGCTGCTTTCAATGGCTCAGCCTGTCCCATTTCAGTAAAAGGACATCACTTCCCTAAAATGAACCCCTGCTTAGAGAACATTTCTCATTTTCTGATAGAGTCAAACCAGACCAAAGAGAAGCACATTCTAGGAAGTAAGTTTTCCAATGTTTCTGACCATAAAGCTGGGTTTCTGCAATCTAAGATTATTCCCAGCAGGAAGCCTAAATACAGCCTGAAGCTACAGAAAAGAAGTATCCCTATTTTACCTGTTATGTCTCTAAACTGTGATCACTTATTTTCATTCCAGAGCCATACTTTGTGCTGAACCATGAAAGCAAAAATACATTTAAAATATTAAACCGTAAGCCGTTAGAGAAGGGTAAAAGAGTCCCTTTGTGTAGGGATTTCTTCTGTCTGAAGGGATGAATACCAGTAGCCTTTCTCTGACATAAATAGCTTTCATATAATACCTTCTAGTGGAAAAAAAATATGGCTTTAGGACAAAATACAGTCACCAGTCCTTTTCCCCATGCATGAACTTTGAACAGAAAAATAACATTAACAGATTATTAAACTATTTGTCACCAAAGGAAAGTAGATGGTATTTTTGTGCCTTAGATAATTAGTAGCAAAAAAAAAAAATCAAAGGGATAGTCAGTCTTTCCTTGCCCTGCTTTCAAATTCACTCATTTTTCCCTTTCCAGTGTATTCCACAATTGTCCTAGGCTTTCAAACTTGTGATTTGGTTCATTATTGCAAATGGTTTAATTTTCATTCTAAAATCTAGATTAGGTTTGAGTTCAGTGTGAGAGAAGGGAATTGTTGAAAAACACTTTTTTTCTTTCCTTTTTTTCCTAAGGGAAGGCTTTGGTTCTCAGAGGATATCAAATTCCAATGTCAGTTTTGTAAATAAGTATCAGGAAGTCTGTTGTCTTCCCAGGCCAGGCTGTTTGTCTTGTTTGTGTGTTTGTAGTAAACTCCTCTGCAAGTGCTTCCCTGATAAAGTTAACACTTAGTTAATTACCCGGAGCCTTGACATGTCCTGTAATTGCCATTTGGCTGACAAACCTTTGATACTTGTCTTGGGTAGAATTTGTTGAGGCCTAGAGAGGCAAGCTCTTGACGGATGGGGAACAAACCAAATAAATACAGTATTTTATGTTCTTTTAATTCAGGGCCAAGTGGATTTGGATGAAGTGTTTATTTAGTTTGCTGGCTGTTTCAAGATGCTGTGGTGTATTGATTCCTTTTATTACTAGCAGCCGTTTAACCTGACCTCTTCCACATCCAGTATTTTAAAAGCCATAAATTTTAACTTTACTTATGAGCAAAGGCTGAAATGCTGTGAAAGCCTTTTTATTAGTTGAGCTCCACCATCCTCGATGGTCTCATGTCACCTGTGGCAACGACATTTAGGGCTTCTTACATGAGAGTGGCTGCTCTAGTGCTGGTGGGGATGGGTGGGGAGTGCAGGCAGCCATAAAATGAAGTCATAAACATTTCAGGCGAATAGGATTCCATGACGCGAGAGCAGACAGGTGCAGGAGAGAAGGGGCAGGCCTAAGGAGAAAAGGATCGGGGTTGATCGTGTTAAATAAACGTTGACTTCAGCCTCTCAGATACTGAACACTGTTTGGAAATGACGAACAGAACACCAGGTAACCAAAGAGCAGGTCTGAGCCAGAGACCAACTTGGGGCGCCTGTCTTAGACAACTGCCCTTGTCTTCGTGTCCCAAGGTCCCAGGTACAACCTTAATCTCTGGAATTAAAACAAGCTAAGAAATCATTTTTTTTCCCTAAGCTCTGAAAATATATGCTTCCCATCACAGACTGAGTTGAACGAGATCTAGGAGAGACTCTTTCTAGAATGTCAGTTCTTAGCTCTTTGAAGATACCTGTCCTCTGAGGACAGGGAACTATTTTATGTCAATCAGCAAATCAAAACCGTTTCATCTTGAAATAGCCCAGCCGTGAACCTCCTGGCCAGGTGTATGCACTTTAAAGGGCCTAATTTTCCATAAAAAGAAGAGAAAGACATATTATATATGAGTTTATTCCTGAAATGCATCAGTAGGTGAGAATGCCTTATATTTGGAGTTGAGGACAGGAAGAAACTTAATTCTACTTTGTGTGGCTTCCTGGTTTTAACTTAAGCACACCAGTAGCTTTGGTCTGCTTTGTAGAAAATTTCCCATCAGTTTTCTAATTATCAAAGATGTTTAGACAAATTTTCTTTTCTCAACCCCTAGACCTCTTTTTATTTAATCATGCAGCAAAACTCTACTACAGCATTAGTGAGGTTACCTAAGCAAAGAAGTATCATTTCACCATAGGAAAAACCCAAGCTATGAAGAGAAAAACTCATATTGAAATAATTTAAATAAAAACGCTTATGACAAAAGAGAAATGTGGAATGAGGAGATTCCCCCCCCCCCATCTTCAGTTTATATTTCTCTGAAGAGGAATTTAATCCATAATGATATGTGTTTGTAATATATTTCTCTGCAGAGGAATTTAATCCATAATGATACATGTTTGTAATATATTTCTCTGCAGAGGAATTTAATCCATAATGATATGTGTTTGGACAGCTTTTATTTTGCCTTACCAATCTCTGTCTTTTTTTCCTTAATGACATAGTCTACCTAAGAATCCTTATACAACCTATGGCCAGAGACTTCTGTCCTAGCATTTTAAGAAGCCAGGTATTTTTAATAACTTGAGTAAAACTTAAAAGATAACCCTTAACATTTGTCTCTTCTTTGGATATTTCAGCGACTTAAATATAAGAAAAATTAAATATATTTAAATATCTTGCTCTTAAAATTAAGTTGCTTCCCCAAATCATGTTTCTTAAATCGCTAAAATAGGAGAAATGTTCTTAGTAATTAGAAAAAAAAAAAAATCAGGGTTAAAACAACAACAGAATTTTACCATCTTTTAGTTTTAAACATTGCCGAAACTCAGTTGGCTATAGGTCTCACAGTATCCAAATCATTGTCTGTCTTCATATAAAAACCAAAGCCTTCAGAGTGTGGGGATCTTTACATGACTATGACCAAAGACTTCTGTCCTAGCATTTTAAGGAGCTAGGCATTCTTATTAATTCAGTTCCCTGAATTTGATTTAATTCAGTGCACTAAACAACAGCAAAACGTTTAGTGTTTTCTTTTTCTACAGCCTTATTTGAATCAAGGTGGACCTGAACATATTCTTTACCCAAACTATCATGTGACCAATGCCCCTTTTTGATAACCCTGCATGACTTTTTTTTTAAATTGTAGTAAATTACACATAACATAAATTTACCATCTTCAAGTGTGCAGTTCCATAGTGTTAAGTACATTCACGTTGATGTGCATCCCACTTCTAACATACCAGGTATTCTAATAAATTCCCCTCTTCCCTGCAGTAAGCACACCACCTCTGCAGCCAGAACTGTCAGGGCGTATTTGATGATCTTGGGCAGAATGTTTCCCTCTACACCCACAAGAGGGAAAGCAGTTGTTACCTTGGGGAAGTTACTCAGATTTCTAGAAAAACTTTCTGTCGGGTTGGCTGTCATGGTGTGAATTAAAAGGTTATGTCAGAGGTTAAACTATGCAATTAAATCAAGAAAGCAGATTATTCTAGTAGCTGACATTAACTTTTGAAAAGAGACAGGATTAGCTGTACTTAGTCACATATAAAGTGCACAAAGCAAACACCGGGAAAAAAATTATTTCAGCAGGTACTTCCCTTGAAAGAAAATCATTCCATCTCACACCTCTAATTTTTCATCTTAATTCTGTTACTTCAAGAGGCTCATTATCCTTTTCCAGATTTGCACACAGTGGCTGATGCTTTGTGACGGGTTGTTTTTGTTTTTCTGCCTTAAAAAAACATTCCCTCCCTCCCTAAATAATTACCTGTAAATTAACCTTTTCTCTTACTGGAATATTTAGTGAGATGGAGTAGAGAAAATAGGAATGTGTAAGTGAGACTCTTTGGACAGGAGATAAATTCTTCAAGGCCACGAGGGTATCATTTATTAAATGACTGCTACAGTCCACTAAATGGGCCCCTTTTGACCTGAAAGAGTTAATGCTGTATTGAAAGTGTCTGGGTTGTCCCCAGCTTTTCTCCCTTGGAAGGCTCTGACCCACTAATGGCGGTAATAATAATAACAGAAAACAATCCTGCTTTTGCCTCCATTACTCTAAAACTGTTAATGGTATCCTAATGTTTTTTTTATTCTTTAAGTGTAACTGAAAACTGACATTTTGCTCAGCTAAAATTTCTAATGTATTTTTTTCACTGCCATTTTTACATACCGTGCAGGATGCTGAGTAAGGAATAAGGCAAAGGCTTATAATTGGTCTTTTAAATCATTATAAACACTTATTTTTTCCCCCCATGGCTATATCTAGTGCCAATAACTCAGTCATAAGATGATGAGAAAAACTATTTAATGATGCATCACAAGCTCCTTCCTAAATTCTTATCCAAAACTAGGCAGGGAATATAAAAATATGACACTTTGCTCAAAAATTGATTTAAAAATAAGAACAAAAGTAGCTCTTTTGTTGTTGTTGTTCCCATATTAGCAGTGAACCAAGTAATGCTTTCTTTTTTGACATAAACACTCTTTAGAAAAGCCATATTTTTTTTGCTTTTATTAAATTAATTATTAAAAGTGGGAAAAGAGCTCTGTCATGTTTGAAACAGAACTGGGGCTTCTGGTCTGGAAGGATGACTTCTGTTAAAGGCGAAGAACGACCATACCCCCTTCCTGGGGCGGTTCAGATTGCGAGCGTTTGACACAGAGTGCGTCACACACAGTAAGTGCTAAATAAAGCTTAGCTATTTGTTAGTGCTGTTGAGCCAAAACAAAACATCCATCCCAGCTTTGGGTCCTTAGGCCATACACACACAGGGAAAATGAGTCCCACCTAGTGCGTAGTGCAGGTCAAAACCCCTTCCTTGCTTATTGTCCACAGCAATAAACAAGTGTATTTGGGTGACTGTGTTGGGACACAGGGCCTCAGACTTCAGAGACCTCCAATTGCCAGTAGGGTGAGTCGTACCTCTGGCCAGCTGGCTGCTTCCCTCTCTTTGTGCTCTCTCTGTCTGGCCTCACGTCTGCGCACCCGCAGCCCCACGTGGCTACTCTGCAGTACCCAGATTAGTGGGCTTGCCGCCCTCCACAGGCCTCTGTTCTCATCTTTCTCCCTCCCTGTCCCCTGGACCACCTCTCAGTCTGTCTGAGGCTGCCCAGTTTTCAGGGGTCCATGTCAGGCCAGAGTCCTTCTTTTTCTCCCCTGATTCCCACCACTCACTCCATGTCTTGCTTTACCCCACCTTGTGTAGGGGTGCTTTTGAATTCTGCACTTTGACTCTTCCTATAGATTGCTTGTGCCTTAAGAGCAGGTTTTCACAAAGAGATACCCTGCTGTATCTTCATTTGATCAATTCAGTCCAGTGCCTATGACAGATGTAGAGGAAAACATCCCTCCTTTTCTTATTAAGAGCAAATATGACATGTATATATGGCATGTTGCAGCTTTGCTACTTTCTTGTACATGCGTAATTGCATCTTATCCCAACAAAAACCCATGAAATTGGTATCACTGTTCATTTAGACAAGTTACTTAACCTGCCTCTGCTTTAATTTCCTCAGCTATAAAATGGAGATAACAATAGTGTGTACTACATGTAATTGGGTTAATATCTATATAAAAGTACTCAGAACATGCCTGGTATAGGTGGCTGCTGGTGTTTTTACCATCATCATCATAATCATCCTCAATATAACCTTTTTCATTATTCCTCTTTTACTGATGAGGAAACTGAAGCCCAGAGAGGTTAAACAGTTTGCCTAGACCCCAAGTCTTCCAATTCCAAGTCCACACCCAAGATGCCTCTTACATCGAAATCTTTATTGTTAACCACCCAAGACCACTTGCTTTTAGTCCATCGTTTCCTTACTCAGTTTACAGAGAAGTTCCTAATTCACAGTTTGTTTAGAAATTCTATGCAAGAGAAGCTTGAGAGAAACATACCCATACAACACAAACACCCCTCCAGAAACAGACACCTCCTTCCTGTGAGGCAGCTCTGTCTCTTCCCAAGTGTGAGGTCTCTGCTGAGTGGCCATGGGAACACAGTGGGAAGAACAGGCACTTAAAAGTGATACCAGGTTTACTCTTATCTCTTCAAAATCCAGAACAACATACTTAATTAGCACAATTGCAGATAGGTTGTTTGAACCCTTGGTCAACCATAACAAGAACTGATTGTGTTCCCCTTTTGGAAGCCCTTCTATTTTTCTAAAGTGTATAACAATTAGTAGCAGGTCTATAATTATTAATAACCATCTAGAGAATGGTCCCCTCTTCACGGAGGAGTCGGGGCTAAGCTGAGCAAATGAATTTAATACAACTCTTCTCATCATTGGGGAATTTGTCTCTCATAAAATCCACCCTGTAATAGACTAGAAAATGCTTACCTTTAGACTGGCCTCAGACATACTTCTCACTGCTGTTATCAGTTCTGTACTTATGATCCCTTCACCAGCATTATAGCCAAGGAACCATCTTCTCTGCTCCTCAAGTATCTGTCTGACCTGAGTTGGAATAACTGGTGGGTAGTTATATGAAGGAGAGATTGGAGAATAGGGCATTAAGTCAAGACTCCTTAGGTTACAATCGAAAGAAACGAATTTCAATCTGGCTGTTGCAAAGAAGATAATTTGTTGCTCAAGCAGCTGTAAAGTTCAGAGAGTGGATCTAGGGTCTGTGTCAACTATGCTCTCACAGTTTCAGTTCCTCTCTTTGTAGAAAAGCAAGATGGCTACCAGCAACTCCAGGTTTATCCTCCCAGTAACCCCAGTAGCAAACAAGATGACTTTTTCCTGATCACTCTGTAAGGATTAGTTCTAATTAGCCAACAACGTACTCCTGAACCAACCAAGGGGATGAAATGACTAGTCGTGCCTGGGTTAGAAGCACACTTCTGAGTGAAAGTAGGGGAGGCGTAGTAACCCAAGGAAAAGCGGGATACCCCTTTCAGGTGGAATAGTGAATACTGGGTAGTAAAAGAAAAAAAAAAAAAAAAAAGAGAGAGAATGGATGTCCATAGTAGGGGGAGGTAAAAAGGGACAGATCAGGATAACTGAAGCGTTGCCATGCTCTTCCTCTTTCTCTGTGAGCTTTCCTCAGTCAGCAGAAAACAATGTTTCCAGGTACTGCTGACATTTCACTACAATCCAGCAAGAATTTCAGTCCAAAAAAGATTGATCATAGACTTCCCCGAGGGGGAGTTATTAATGGAAATACCACCTTCTTGTAACCTTGTTTCCCGCTGACAAGGGCTCCTCGGGCTGAGTTACAGGGACACTCTAGCGTGTTGTCAGATTTCACAACAACATTAAGTGGGACTTCCTTTTCATATTTGCCACCTCATTTATTTTGTGTGTCCCCATGTTATTAGCTTTACTGCCCGTTAATCATTATATATTACAGAATACAGTAAAGTGTGCTGAAAGAGAGATAGCACTGGGCCCAGCCATGCCAGTCACAGCTCAGCCATGCGAGAAGGCAGCTTAGGAGTGATAGCCAATGCCCCTTCCTACCCATTCCCAGAGGCACAACCATGAACACCTCTTGCCTCCCAAGTGGGCTAGAACATGTTTCTTCAGCCTTTCCTACCTGGTCAAAGAAAGATCTGAGGACGTTAGTCTGTTCACTGTGAGGACAGATGAGTAACCACACTAAAAATGTTTTGGAAGAAATTGTTTCACAAAAGCCTGAAGTTACAATTGTAAAAAGGAAGAAAGTAAAGAGCAAGGTATTTTATAAGCAGGGAGCTCCATTGCTATATGATTTCAGTCTTTCTTCTAATTTGTATTATAAATTTCTTCCAAATTATCTTTTCTCAAAATAACAGTATTATCAAGCCATTCCTCAGGTGAAAAACTTTCAAAGGCTTCCAACTGCCCCCTGCTCTGAGTCTCACCTTCTTCACTTTGAGGGCCTTCATATCTCACTTCCTCCTCTGTCCCCACACTTATTTCCCACCAATCCCCAGTTTTCCCTTGCTGGTCCTCTATCCTGTGTACCCACTACCAAGCAGACATGTCAGGACTTTTCCTCATACTTTTCCCTTGCAGTAGCGTGACTGTCTACCTCCTACCTTTCCCATGTATTTGATCCATCTTCAAGGACAAGTCCTGCTTCATTCATGAAGCCTTATTATCCTTTGACCTGGGATCACAGTGTGCTTTCTCTTCTCTGGACTTGCCCAAGTCTAAACTACTCCAGCCCTGACCTCTGCCATATGTCAGTGTTCTCAGCTCTATCATTCACAGAGATGCCTATTGACTAATGATCCCAAAAGCCTTATGACCTTGTCTGGTTTGTCATTTTGTTGATGGTGTCATGGGTTGGTCTGAGGGAGAGGAGTCACTTGGCTGGTGAAAGAAACTAACCAGCTCTTTACTTGCTGTCCCAGACATGGTTATTTTCATCAAGTGATTTTAACACTTGGTTTCTCTTTGGAAAATGCCTCTGTAAGAAATAAACTTATTTGGGCTATTGAAAAAAGTGAAATGTATAGAAGATGATTTGAAAAGTGATGAAGACTGTTAAACAATACAAAACAAAAAAGTAGAAGTTATGAATAAAGAGTGAAAATTCAAAGCTAATGATGACTCAGGCCCACAATGTATGGATGTGGAAACAGAAATTCTCCTGGCATTCTGTTGGCTGGAGATAATCCTCCTAGTGAGTGTAAACATTGCTCATGCAAGAAGACATATGGTACAAACTAATGTTTACTGAATATTTACTGTGTGCCAGGCATCACGTTCAAGCTCTGTATCAGATAATCCGCTAACTACCCTGTGAGGGATGTGCTATCATTATCCCTCTTTTACAGACAAGGAAAGGGAGGCACAGAGAGGTACAAGCCTCATCCAGCTTCACACAGTTAGTGCAGAGGTGGGGCTAGAACACGAATCCAAGCAATCTAATGCCAGAACCTGTGCTTGCATTAGGTATTGCTTTAAAGGTTAAATTTTTAGTGGATGCTGAAGAGTCAGTTAACTGGTGGAATGAAGAGATAACATGTTCCCCATTGGAAATATAATTCCAGAGAAAGCTAGGAGTCAAACATTTTTATTTTCTAAAATTTGGGGATATATTGCCCTCAGATGGGTACTTCACATACATTAGGGACTGATCTATATTCTCTGGTGTTACCACTGCATATGTGTTCATCGTTGCTCTGCACTCAGATTATAACGTCTTGGAGGGAGGTAGGTGCCTTGTCTTTTATGTCTGAGGCATCAAAGAATTTGGCAGGATCTTTAGCTCAAGAATTGTCCAGACATAGCATCTTGGCCAAGTCAGTGGCCAACCTTTTCTTGTCTGCCAACTCAGGGGATTTAAGAGAGGAATTGGAAGGGTACTGAGTTGAGTGGTTCTTCTGAAATTTACATAAGACATAGTAGTAAGGCACTGCCTCTCAAGAATGGTTCTCGAGATCTGTATGATCTCATATGTGAATCTAAAAAAGCCAAACTCATAGACACAGAGAACAGAATAGTGGTTGCCAGGAGCTGAGTGATGGGGAAAATGAGAAGAGATGTTGCTCAAAGGCTGTAAACTTACAGTTATAAATGATGGGGATCTAACGTACAGCATGGTAACTGTAGGTAACAGTACTGCACTATATACTTGGAAGTTGCTAAAAGAGTAGATCCTAAATGTTCTTTCACACACACACAAAAAGGTAACCATGTGAGGAGATGAAGGCAATAACTAACCTTACTGTGGCAATCATTGTGCAATATATACATGTATCAAATCAAAATATAAATATATACGTATCAAAATCAGATATATATGTATCAAATACATTGCTCACATTAAACTTACACAATGTTACATGTCAATTATATCTCGATTTAAAAAATAAAATGTTTACCCAGGGTTAAAAAAAAAAAAAGTCAGAGACTCACCGGAACGGTTCATTTCGCTTGATTCTCAGTCTCTCCTAGACACACACTTACGCTGGGGCACACTCTCATTGAGAGTAATGGTGACTAAAATTGCTCTTATTACTTATTTTATCCTGCCCTTCCTCCCTCTCTTTCTTTGTAGCTCTCTCTGGACATGAAAACACAGTTGAACTTGGGTAAGATCAATTGTGTAAGGTGTAGCCTCATTTTATTCAGGAAAGAACTTTATAAATTATAAAGCAACAGGAAAATGTTAGTTACTATTACACTTGTCTTCTATTCCTCTTAGGACCTAGCACAGTTCTGAGTGACAAAAAATACTCAGTAAACACTCATTGATGGCTGACTTGATTTTGGCTTGACACTCTAACAGTAGATTGAAACCTAGGTTAAAGCATATCTCTTAAGAGATTGTTATTCATATTACTGAATATTCATATTATATATTATTGTTATTCAAAACTGAAAAACCTTACTTTCTGTCATTTCTGGAAATACTGAGTAATTGAAAATTTGAAGTTTTGTTTTGTTTTTTCTTTTTAGTGCAGTCAGTTAGCTATAAAAAGGGGAGAAAAGAGTAAAGCAAAAATTATAAAAATAATTTTTGGCCCTAAAAAAATAGAGGTACCCAGTTTACACTACATCCTGTAAAAATGTCTTCATGTGGATACCATCCAAGAAATCAATCAGTTTGACCTTTTTGTTATGCTAATGGTTTTTAAAGAAACTTATTAGAATCCTTTTTAGTATACTTTATCTTGAGAGTATGGCATTATACAACCCATGCTGTATAATATATAAACCACTCGACAATCAAAAGCAGAAGAAAGAGGTGCTGTTGAAGCAAGCCATACAAAGAATAAGTGCTAAAAAGAATGAGGAGGGAAAAAAAAAAAATCACTGAAACAGTTTGTGTTCAGAATGAAAAGCCTGTTACCAAGACATACAAGGAAGAGCTGGAAGACAAATAAAGGTGTTTTTGGCAGTGGGTAAAAATAAGACTATTCAAAGTGCACATAAAGAGGGGAAAATAGCAGAAAAGGCTAATATCACAGAGAAGTTAAGCAAAAGGAATGAGTCGTAGAAAAAGACAAAACATAGAGAAGATGAGTGAGTAAATATAGGTAAGGCAGAAATGATTAAATCCTTGGAAGTGACACACAAAAAACCTAAGGGTCATATTAACGAAGAACAGTAGGCTGTGTGTGGGCTCTGAGGGCGTGAAGCAATCGTAACCTGTGTTTCTTCCCATAAACTCCCTTCAGCCTCACAGCACTGGAGAACTGGGCCGTCTGCATCCTGTAACTATCCTTTCCTTGCACCTTCCTTTATTCCTACAACAAATATTTATTCAGTACTTCTCTGCGCTGACAATACAAAGATCAACAAGATTAAGAAAATGGTAGGTGGCATTCATCAGTCCTATTGACCCCATTCCACAGGTAGGAAAGCTGGCCTCTTTAGTCAGTTTATTTGACTCTCAAGTGAGTCTTTCCCCCCCCCCCCACTTAAATAATAAAAGGTGTTTTTTTTTTCTCCTTTAAGTAGCCACATTTCCCTTCCAGAAACCAATGTTATTTATGTAATTTTTAAATTCATTATTAGCTTGAATGCCAGTTCGGGGTCGGGGGGATGGTGGTGGTGGTGTTTTTAACCCAGTGGAGTTATCCTGATAAGGCAGAGAGAGGGAAAACAAAAGATTATAACAAACTAGTCTATTGGCATTGGGTTTGAGTCCGTCAGTTGCCTTAACAGAACCTACCCAGAGCTATGTTTATAAATATATTTTGAAAAAGAGTTTCCCTACTAAATTGAACCACAGAGCCCATTTTCTTATCCACAAACTAAAGAGTGAAAGAAAAAGACAAAAAAGTGTCATGAGAATATTTTGCTGTAATAAATTCACTATTCATTACATTTGTGGGATATAATTTGAGTCCAGGAAAGAAACCAAAATATGGCATCAGATTTTGACTTTCAATTTATAAAAGAGGGAATTTTTAGTGAAGAAAATTAAAGTGTACAGCAACACTTAGCAGAGATTTGAAGTCACTTGGAGGGCCATGCCCACACTTACAATCAAAGCATTTGTTGTATTTGTTCACCTAATCTTCCCATAATTTTCTCTATATCTTTTCACTTTAAAATAGACAATGTTTGGAGACAGAGTAGGAAAGATTATGCAAATATATGAATCTTAATGAGAAGTTCATTATTGAACATTTTGACACGAATTTCAGGAAATGATAAAAGACCCTGGGATATACGAGACTTAAAAGGAAGAAAAACTCTGCTCCTAGAGAACTTGGAGATTGCCAGTAAAAGAACTGAGACCCAAATGACAGCAGATAATGTATAAACCAGATACATTATGCCCTATGGTAAATGAATAGGAAGCAGGGCACTGTGATAAGCTTGGAATGATGATCAATATTTGGAATACTGAGATAGGCAAGAAAGTAATTAGGCCCATTATGGACATAGCAGATAACATAATTTGGGAAATTATACATTTGGATATTATGGGGAACTTGGGCTAATGGATTTGCAATGATATCTATTAAAGCACATAAGACATTTTGCCTCTAGGGGAAACTACCAAAAAAAAAAAAATCAAAATTTTCAGTAAGTGTAATCTGAAATAAAAAGACAGTGAGATGTGTTGGAGAATAAAGTGGCGTTGTGACTTCCTAGTTGGAAGTTGTAATAATTTTTCATTCAAAGAGTTTTAAGGCTATTAATTTCACATCACAACTCCCCATGAAGCAAGGAAAGCATTTCTATTGTATTTGCCCCAAGTTCATTGCTCATAATACAGCAAGGCCAAATTGTTAATGAAAGCAAGCTATCTTGACGAATTCATGGCCTTCTCAAGTTTCATGCTGTGTCCCCCGATAGCGTTGCAATCATTTTGATCCCCAGTTTACTACTGCACACAATTCCTTTATTTTAGGGGGAGGGGCTCTAACATAATTAATTTTCACTAAGTGCCTTGAGGGCCATCAATGTTATTGAAATTTGCAAATTAATACATTATTTATTGTTAATTTATCATGAGTATTTGTTAATTATAAAGCTCTAGCTTGGAGGAAACCTTGCCATGTATCTGAAAGTGAATACCTTCCCCCAAATAATTCTTTATGTTTTAATAAGAATGTATTGGAAGCAATCTCATCAATAATGGAAGATCCAATTACTGGTCTTCTGGATTAAGGCATTCTTTTATTGCAAGATTTTAGAGCTAGAATGGGAAGTTCAAACATTGCCAATGAAATCTCAGACTAATTAAATGATTATAACCTAAGGGGAAGGGCATCCGAGACTCCACTATTAATCTTCCTAAGAATAGCCTCTATATGTGATGAACAGATGGATAAATATACCTTATTTCAGAAGAAAAAGCTGTAGGGAGTTGTTTGGGGAAAAAAAATCAGTTTAACTTTTGAATAAAAAAAGAAGGATGATATTTATTTATAGAGCCCTTTTCAACTTCTTGCAGAAGGAATAGTTGTATTTTAAAATGCAGTGGCAGATTGAACCAAATAAATTGTGCTAGACCTTCACTCACTCAAACGTTTAGAGTTGATACAAAAGCACCAGTGACAATAATCATCACTAATGCTTTATGAGTCCCTATTATGTGCCAAACACTCTTCCATCCTCGTCTTATCCAAATTTTACAGATTAGGAAGCGGAGGCACAGGAAAGTTAATAACTCAAGAAATAAGTGGCAGAGTGGGAGGGTGTTAGGTCCCACAGTCTCTCCACTTCACCATTCACTATTAATCACTACTCTCTAGACCGTTTTATGCTCTATTATTCTAATCACCTGCCTTGCAGGGAACCAACAGCAGTTCTCAGCTATAGGGCAGAGGCAGGAACCCAAGACTGGGTCTGAAAAACTGAGGTCCACATCCAAACAACCCTCCGGGAAGGACTTTTTGTTTTATAGTATGTTGAAATGGGACTTTCTACCTAGAAAGGCTGGGGCAGTGGTTTCTCAGTGTTTTGACTCTGTTTTATTGAGGTCCCTCTCCACCTTGACAGTAGCTTTGTACTGCCCTTCTCCCCACTTGTTTCATGCACATGGGAGAAATGGTGGCAGAATCCTTTAAGTCTTTAGACTTGAGTGTTCAGTTTCTTCATATCACTGTATTTTTCTGGATGGTGGGGAGCAGTGGATGTGTCTGAGGGTTGGTGGAGCCAGAAAACATGGCCCTGAAATTTCCCTCGGCTCTGTATGGGGAAGGCTTCCAGGACCAAGTCAAGCCAATCCTTCACTTGGGAACAGGTGAATCTTCAAAAATGCTGTAGCATCTTTTAAAACAATTATTTCTGTGATGTTTCTTTATGAGACTTTTATTTTAAGGAAAAATTTGGCACATGGAACGTTAAGAATATTTTCATTATACCACTTTGAGGATAACTTTTATCATGCAAGATCCCTCTTTTAGTACCTTTGATAAACGTTGTCTCATTTGTTTCAAGAAATTTGTGAATGTCAACTTCATGTTTCTGACAGGAAGATAAGTTTATCTGGATCTTAGAGAACATGGTCACTGAACATAGAAGTCATAAATTTTAAAAAATAAAGTCATGCTACTAAAGTTTGTGAAAAGATTTATTTCTTGGCATTTGCAACTAACCTAAACTGGCCTGGAAACTATTGAAAAATCATATTCAGATTAGTTCTGTAGATACTCAAAATGGGACAAGTAAAAGTTCAAATTTGGACACACACCACCTTGTGACTGATAACACGTGGTATTCAGAGATTGCTCTCTCAGATAATTGGTTAAAATCAGCCACAGTCAATATCACATCAGCTACAGGTGAAAATGTGAGGCGTCATCACTCTTGGGGATGACTTCAGTAGGATAGAGCTTTATATTATCCCTTCAAAGAGACCTCTACTTGTAGTGGGAGCCTAGAAAACAACATGATTTGTATAAATGGTTAGGCTAAAAATAGTGAATCTTCCCATTCTGAAAGCTACAGAATTTCCAACGCAATGGCAACCTAAGCTGGAACTGGTGAGGATAGGGGTAGGGAAGAGTGACTGGCTGTGACAATTTATGGTGCTCACTTAGGATCTTTGTGTGGTAAAACGCTTTATTCCAAGTGTTTTGTTGACATTTAGTGCTGATGCCATCAGTTGACATAATAGTCCCTCGGAACCAGTAACCTCGACCTTCCCTCAGAAGCCTTGGACACGTGAAGGAAATGTGAACTCTAGTCAAGGTCCTTTGCATGTGGCGATTCAATTCAGTCAGTTCAGTGCACCTGTAGTCCTTGTAAGGACTTTCCTGATTTCAGATTCTCCTCTCTAACATCAGTCTGTTTTTTTCCACCACTATATGCTGTTTACTCCCTAGAAACAAATAAGAAAGTTGTTTTCAAGCCTGAAAATCCCTGAGTCCACATTTGTAACCAAGACTCAATCGCCTTTCTGCTTTTAGTTTTACTGTGGACGGCATCCAGTAGAGCTAGGTTATAATTTTGGCCAACATTAGTTGACACTTCTAATTTGTGACTTCTATTTATGTAAAGTGAATTACTTGCTGGCTCTATTAATCCTGCAAAGTCCATGAATCCTTAATGTTCAGTTTGCTTTGAATGAGTAACAGTGTATTTGTTCCTTCTCAAATATGACTTCTTGCTGAGCTTTAGATGAGCTCCTTTTAGATAACATGCCTTATGTCTTGGATGATTTATTCACTTTCATGTTCCCCAGAATTTATTGCTAAAGGTTGACGTGAATACTTACAGTTTGGGCTCTAATATAATCTCCTGAATGGCAATTAATAAATAAAAGATGGTTACTATTGTTGACAGAGGAACTAGACTTTCTCAGATAGTTTTCATCTTCATGTTTTCACCAAACTTCATGTCAGATCCTCCCTAGGGAGTGATGGTGTAAAATATTTTCTGTAAACTCCAAAGCTTTTACTGTTGCTTTAATACCCCGAGCCTCTATGTTGCTTTTTGTTTTCTTGTCAGAAATGATCTTACTCAATTTCTGTTTCTTCCACTTACCTTCCTTCCTGGGACTATAAGAAATATGCCTCTTTCTGGATTTAGTAGTGATGTATTCTTACTATTTATGATTTGCAAGTAGCACCTGAAATTTGTTCCTGAAATTTCTTATAATTTTTTTTTTTGCTTAGTCCCATCTCTGTTGCATTTATTAATGATGCACTGTTGCCTATAAAATGTAACGTTTATTGCCATCATGTATATTGTTCGAAGTGCAAAATTGCCTCCTGTTAAGTTAATGATGAAACTGTAAAACAACATCCAGTTTTTGCATTTTGTCTGCTTGATTAGGCTCAGGGTCTTATTTTAGAGATGAGGAAACTAGAGGCCATTTTAAGTAGCTTGACCATAGTCAAGTAGAGGGTGGAGGCCAAGTACAACTTTAGACAGTACAGAGCAGAAAAGGCGGAATTAGGCTGCCTGAGGACAGTTCCCAGCTCTGAAGCTTATTAAGTGTGTATCTATAGACTAGGTATTTATCTGCTCATTGCCTCAGTTTCCTCATCTGTAAAATGCGAACAATTTTGGCAGTAGCACAACTGTAAGGATTATGGTAAGTTAGGTAAAGCACTTAGAACAGGGCTAAGCACTCTCTGCATTATTTATTAGCATTATTGTCGTTATTTTGACTATTTTTAACATATTCACAATATATGGGAGGGTGTGTTTTATTTTTTTAACTTTATGCGTGTCTATATAGGCGTTATACCTTTGTTGTACTTCTTTTGTATTCCTTGTATTACCTAGTGATAATGTTCATCATGGCAGTATTAGTAGAAGCAAAAATACTGATCATAGTAAGAAAAGATAGGGCTATTTACTGAGCCTTACTACATGCTAGGCATTGAAGTAGGTACTGTATGTGCACAATCCTTAATATGTACTCAATCTATATCTACTAAAAAACTGCAAAGTAGTTTATTTCCAGAAATGCACGTGTAACCCCTTCATGACAGTAATCTTTGTAACTGGAGAGGATCATGAGCTTTGGCCCTGGTGGAAAAGAGCCCTGCTAGAATTCCTTCCATCTTTAAAATAATCCTTGTGCTGCTGGTATTTATATAGCCTAATCTTGTTACAGACAACTAGGGGCCTGGCTGTGGGTGGGAATGGGGGTCAAGGCATGGGTGAAAAGGGGCAGGTAACAGGGCAAGACAAAGAGTGCAAATGAAAAAATTACATATCAGAACACACATTATTAAACTTCACCTAGTTTTTTTTTTTTGGAATATTATATCATATAAAGAAAACTACCTCTTTCCTAGATACCCAAATAGAAATACATTTGGAACAGTTAAGCACTGACACAGAAAAGTTGTTTTCTTTCTTGCTTTGGTTCGTCAACTAAAAAAATTGCATTCACCCTACAGTAAGAGTGTTAGAGTATGGTAAAGTGTTTAACCATAAAAATTACAATCACTTCAATGCTCTTTGATTTCTGTGCATAATACATTACTTAATAATTATAAAAACAATGTTGGAAATAATAAAAGCTACAGTGTAGGGGAGTGCTTGGAATGAGAACTGTGAAACACTGTTAGGTGCTCTGTGTGTGTGTGCAACTGTGTGTGTGTGCATATACACACGCTCATACATATAATCTCTACAGGCTGCTATAGACTTTCAAAGTCATGTATATGTGTGTGCACATGTGCATATATATATATATACGCATGCATATTTATTTCTATATATGACATATCATTTTAAATCTTCCCACAACTTTATAGAAAAGGAAACTAAGGCTCAGAGAAGTCAAAGTACTTGCACGAAGTCACAAAAAGGGGCAACACTGGGGTTTAACACCAAATCCCACCCACTTAACCCCCCTCCTCCCTTTTTGAGATAGAACAACAAGCCTTCCCACTCCACCACACTGCCTCGTTAGGGGAAGGGTGACCTTTTGCCCTTTTTTCTTCCAGACTCTCCAAGCAAAGATTTCGGTCCAACTCTGGGTTTGAAAAAGTCCAGCTCCTTGGAGAGCCTGCAGACTGCAGTTGCCGAGGTCAGGAAGAACGAACTTCCCTTCCACCGTCCCCGGCCGCACGTGGTCCGTGGCCGAGGCTGCAACGAGAGCTTCCGAGCAGCCATTGACAAATCTTACGATGGACCCGAAGAATTAGAAGCTGGTAGGGCAACGAGCTTGCTGAAATGGTTTCTTCCTCTCCTTGTTATCTGCGAATCATAGGCAAGAATGGGTGCTTAACTACAGAGAAAAGTGATTTAAGGTCACAATTATATTTTTGATATTAAAAGTAATTCATTTCCCTGATATGTTTTGCCCTTTGGCTTAACAAACGTGGAACTGGATAACGCAACATGTGATTTATTTTACAGTGCAACCGCCAAAGAAATGTTCTCCTTCAATTTCCTACAAGGACCAACTGTCATTTACCCTTAGGGTAGGAGCACTAAGTATGCATCTCTTGACATTATTATTCAAGTCATTAGATGCAGCCTCAACCCGAGGACTGACTGCTTTAATTGGGTAGAAGCAGTCCGGTTATAGCTGAACTCAAAAACTTCTCCTGGAAATAAACTCACCCTGTTTGTTTCCCAGCACGTCGGCGTTCTGAGCTGATCAAGGTTAACAAGCTGCTTTCAGAGAGATCAGTGTTTCATCACATATCAAACCTTTTATACTACTGGCTAAGCAACCAATGTCGCCCACTCCCAGCAGCAAACCTTGCTTGAAGTAACCAGATTTAGGCAGTTGTCTCTTCAAAGGGTACGCGTAGCCTCGTGGCAGGGTAGAACTCCGGAGTGCCTTTATTCATTATTCTGTATTTTACATTTTAACTTTTCTTGAGATACTAACAGTAAGTGCCCCTGACCATGTGTATTGATTTTTTTCTCTGTACAGATGGTCTGTCTGATAAGAGCTCTCACTCTGGCCAAGGAGCTCTGAATTATGAATCTGCCCCTCAGGGGAACTCTGAGCTAGAGAATGCAGAAAATAAAGCCAGGAAAGTCAAAAAGCCGAAAGAAAAGGAGAAGAAGAAGGAAAAGGGCAAATTGAAAGTCAAGGAGAAAAAGCAGAAAGAGGGAAATGAAGATCCAGAAAGGAAAATAAAGAGGAAGGGATTTGGTGCCATGTTGAGGTAGGGACCTGCTCTGAAGGCAAAGTTGGGATGGTTTGGTTTTGTTTTGTTTTGTTTCTGCTGATGAAATCACTCATTTGTGTGCATTCAAAAAAAAAAAAAATGCAAGCTTTCCCTCCTCTTCAGCTAGATGCCTAAAAATCTTTTTTTTTAATTATAGCTGATTTACAATGTTGTGTTAATTTCTGCTGTACAGCAAAGTGATTCAGTTTTATATATATATATATATACACACACACACATATATACATTTTTTTATATTCCTTTCCATTATGGTTTATCACAGGATATTGAATATAGTTCGCTGTGCTATACAGTAGGACTTTGTTATTTATACATTTTATATATAATAGTTTGCATCCACTAATCCCAAACTCCCAATCCATCCCTCCCCCACTCTCCCCCCACCCCACTGGCAGTCACAAGTCTGTTCTCTATGTCTGTGAGTCTGGTTCTGTTCCATAGATAAGTTCATTTGTGTCATATTTTAGATTCCACATATAAGTGATATCATATGGTATTTGTCTTTCTCTTTCTGACTTACTTCACTTAGTATGATAATCTCTAGTTGCATCCATGTTGCTGCAAATGGCATTATTTCGTTCCTTTTTATGACTGAGTAGTATTCCATCGTATATATGTACCACATCTTCTTTATCCATTCATCTGTCAAGGGGCATGTAGGTTGTTTTCATGTCTTGGCTATTGTGAATAGTGCTACTATGAACATTGGGATGCGTGTATCTTTTTGAATTATAGTTTTGTCCGGATATACGCCCAGGAGTGGGATTGCTGGATCATGTGTAGATGCCTAAAAGTCTTAACTGGTGACTGTGCTTGATCCTTCTCTGCAGAGGCAGAAGGAGCCTTCTTGGTTGGCTCTTGATGCTCCTGGTGATGACAGGAAGCTGTCATAAATGTATGTCAAAGAAAAGCCGACACTTGGTAGAGGCATGGGCAATGCCTATAGCCCTTGGTAGCAAAGCATTATGTGGATAAAGAAAATGCTTCTTCCATCAACATAGGGAAAGCAAGAGGTGAGGGAGTCCTCAACTGTGACCTCTAGAACACCGCCTTTGAATTAGAGAAGACAGGTTAGATGAACCACAACCCCACTCCCACCCTACCCCCCATGATTCTAGGTGTGCCCATGGCCAGGTCTGTGGGCATATTAGTCGTCAGAGGCAGTGAGGTGCAGCGGAGATGTCATCGCATCTGGAGTCAGAGGGCCTTGATCTGAACCCATGACCCTCATACACAAGCTGCTGGGCATCGCACATGTTACTTAACTTCCCTGAGCCTTGCTTTCCTCACTTTCAAAATGAGGCTCGTATACTGCCGTCTAACTCAGTGGGACTGAGAGACAAGATGTCACAGGCAGTCAGTCCATTGACTAGGCATAGCTCAGCAGGGTGCAATCAGAAAACAACTTTCTTTCTTCTCCTACAGCTAGCTACCTTCAAATACACCCTGGTGGTGTTGTCAGAATGTCCACGATTTAATGACATCTCAGTTTTCTGGCTGATGGCTTTGTGGTCACTTCTGGATGTTAAAACACCCTCTTTGTCAGGGGCTAACATGCACCATCTGGTGTTAATCAGCACTTTCTTCTTCCCTGCCCCTCAGGGCTCAGCCCTAGCGAGGGCCCTACAGTGTGCAGGATTCCACATTCTTCTGGTTCTCCGTCTCTGGGACAAAGGGAAGGGAAGGACTTTATTAAAACAAAGACAGAGTTTGACGTAACTGGTGTATCTGGTATAATCTGGCAGTTGGGGCTCTTTGTGGGCCACTTTTGTGGATTTTTCAGGGGGCTCCTTACTGCACCAACCACTGGTAAAGGAGATTTATTTTTCCGTTGACTTCCTAAGACCCTTTGACCTCAGGGAGCACAACTCTGGAGCCTCCTTACCCAGCGGGTAGACTTCTTTGATGATGTCAGCTTAAGGTGGCTTTCGTCCAGCTTCCTTCTAGAGCATCTGCTTGGCTCACTAGAATTACTGAACTCTTGCGCCTCCAAATGATAGAAGTGCAGCCTGTCCCCACTGTTCCCGTTTCTCCTCACCTGCCATAGAGATCCCCCAACCAGCCTGGCATCTCCAGATCGCCAAGCAAACAGGTACGACATGGGATGTCAGTCTCCTTTTATACAGTCACCTCCAAATTTTCTGAGGGGTTTTCTTGTTGCCGCCTCACTTATTTTGTTGGGAGTGAGATGAGGAAGCATCTCTTTCCATTACTTCCTTTACTCCTATAATTTCCCAGCAAAGAAAATCCATTTCTCAATCTCTACCCTTCTGTTCCATGGGCTGAAGGTCAGTGATGGGAGGTGATAGTTGATGGGCCAGTTTAGCACCTCTTATTAAACCGTTAGGAGATGTCTTTCTTAAGAATGCTGGGTGGTATTTGTCATCACATGTTCTCGGTTTGGGATGTTCCACTGAAATTTTAGACAGAAATGGAAAGTTCTATTCCATATCTGTTATTCATATATATATTCTCTCTCTCTCTCTCTCTCTCTCTGTCTCCATGTTTGTGTGTGTGTGTGTGTGTGTGTGTGTGTGTGTGTGTGTACATACATATGACCTTGAAACTACAAAGTGACATTTAGGGACACAAATAACATCAACACCAGTGGACATATCTCTCAAAAAACGGTGTTTTTCCTGGTGGTCTCTTTAGACTCTGTATTTCCATTTGCCATTTAAAATTTTAAACTTGCCCTTATTCTGGGTAACTATTATGACTGCTATTAGATAATCATCCTTGATAATAATGATAACGTGCAACTGCAGTATGTTTAGATGAGAGTCGCCTTTGCAGTCATGGAGTTCAGAGGTTAAAAGTGCACACTCTGTATGTGTAACTCTGATGCCAATCCTGGTTTCTCTGCTTTCTCTCTAGGTAACACTGGGCAAGTTATTGTAATATTTAATCTCTTTCTGTGTCATCTGAAAAATGGGAATAACAATAGAATCTACTATTATTGTGAGAATTATAGTTGCTTAATTACAAGTAACTTGCTTAGAACAGTGCCTGGCAAGTAACAAACATTCAGTAAATGTAAATTATTGCAGTAAGTAGAATAATGGCCTCCCTAAAGATCTTCATGTCCCACTCTGCAGTACCTGTGAGGATGTTATATTGCATGGCTAAGGAGACTTGAGGTTGCAGGTGGAATTAAGGTTGCTCTTCAGATGACCTTAAGATAAGGTGATTATCCTGAATTTGCCCCTGTGGGCCCAAGGTAATAACAAGGGGCCTTCAAAGTGGAAGAGGAAGATGTGACTATGGAAGAAAGGTACAGAGAAATACAATATGTGACTGCAGGGGCTGTAAGCCAAGGACTGTGGGAAGCTTCTAGAAAGTGGAAAGCACAGAAATGGATTCTTTCTGGAGAGCTTCCAGAAAGGAGCACAGCCTGCCAACCCCTAATTTCAGCCCATTTCTGTTGTCTAAGCCACTAAGTGTGTAGCAAATTTTGCATCATCAATAGAAAACCATATAGCTATTATCATAATCATTAATACTTCTACAATATCAGAGTAATTTGTAAGGTAAAAAAAAACCCTCTTTAAGGTGTTCAAGAAGAAAACTCTAAGGATTTGACTAGTCTGTAAATATAAAAACTATTAGCGCTTCACCTATCCCATTTTCTAGAATATTACTAAAGTAAGCCTGAACTTTGTGTTTGATTTCAGTTGATGGGATTTGGCAGGTTCATTCTCCACTGCCCAGAATACAGAGCTGGCTCTTCCTGTTGTCATCCAGTATTTGCTGTGTTTTCCTCTGGTAGAAATCACAGGTCCTAGATCCTTGAGACATCTAGCAATTTGGATTTTGTTTCCTTGTACTATTTTAGCAAAATTAAGATCCGAAAGGTGGTGTTTGATTTCATCTCCAGTGTAAAAATAGCAACTGTTCTCCATAGCCTTTTGCATCTGAGTTTGTGAGCGTATTGGAGATGCTGCCACATGCACATTTTCAACAGCAAAGAACACAATAGCTGTTACCATTAGCCAACAGATTTTGCTTTAACTCTCATCTGTTGCTCAGACGCTATTGACTTAGTTTCTCGTTTAAAAAAGATTGATTGCTCTACGGATCTCGAGGAGTCGGATGTGGCTTTGCTCTTGCTTGTGGGAAGCTAAGTGTGGTGTGCTTTTCTGATGTTCACTGGCCGCTTTTGTGTTGATGACATGTAGTAACACAGTTTAGCTCAGTTAATTTAACCTACTTCCTATCGTTTTGAAAAAATGATGGGGGGGGTCTCATTAATTCCTATCTTTACATTTGTTGTCTGATTCCAGTATGCATATGTTTTGTTGATTGCAGAATTACCTCTTGGCAGATTCCACTATGGCTCTTACACAGGCCGTGAATTATTGTATATGGAAATTATTGAATTATTGTATATTGAAAAATACACAGCTTAAGAACCTACCAACTTTGGTAGTTTCCGTGTATGCTGTTTTACCTGCTGTTGAAAGAGAATTTTAGAGGATCAAGATGCTTACATTTTTCCATTATGTGTTTCCTGTATTCTTCATGACACTACCCTGTAGAAAAGACCACCGGTGGCTTCTTGCAGCCAAAGAGTGAAGTTCAAACCCCTCCAAAAACAACCCCATGGCTATCAGCCCTACTCTGCCTTCCTGGGGTCTAGTAGATGTTTTCTAAGCACTGAAGAAAAATATCTTTTGGCTAAGAAAATCTTGCCCTGTCTAGAGTGGAAAATTCAAAAGTCAGTTCTTGATTTATCAGTTATTTAATAAACTTGTCAATCCTTATATTCTTTAAGCTGAATTCTGTCACAGATTTGTGTTTAAAATCCATTCCTTTACATCATAGCAGCTATTGTCTCCTCTTGATATTATAGACCACTCACTTTGAAAACCTCTGGCCTATCAAGTTGTTCTGGACCCTAAATGGAAAGGCTTGATGTCAATCAAGTATCTTTCTCTATACCCTTGTTCTGCCCAGGAAACTCCTTTTTTAATGAATTAACAAAGAACAAAGAGTAAAGCCTGCCAATCGGAATTTCATTTCTGTTTTTAGTATGTTTGCCCATATTCATTTGATTAGTAATATTGTTGAACACCTCCTCTTTGCCAAGCACATTCACAATTATTCTTCATTTATTTAACACCATTTATTGAAGGCCTGCTTTGCATCAAGCACTGTTCTAGGCACTGGGCATACAGCAGTAAATCTCTGCTTTAATGGTACTTCTTTTATCTTCACAAAGGAAGAAAAAAATCAAAGACTTTTGAATTTCTTGTGGTGAGTTTAAACCAAAAACAAAACATGTAAACTATCTATAACAATGAATTTCCTAGGGAGTGGTGTGATGTTTGCCTAGGATACAACTTGAGGGAATCAACAGTCAATTTATATGGTGCTGAACAAGACCTCCTGGCCATGGCTCTTACGGAATTTATATTCCAGTGAGGGAGAGAGAATAAACAACTCACTCAAAATAAATGAGATTATTTCAGGCTCTAGTAGGTGCTATGAAGAAGGTAGAATCAGAAGGGATGGTGTCATGTCACCCTCAGTAACTGGCTACCAGCCTGATATAGTGTGCATCTACACAGGCTACACTGAATTTCCAGCAGATATGTTATCAGAACTTAGCACGCTGGGGTACTAATGCCAAATCACCTTATTCCAGCTTTTTTTTTTTTTTCATTTTTGCAGCATATGAATATGGGAAGATTATTTTTAAACCAGTTTCACATAAAGTTATAACAAAGAGGTAACCCAAATTATGTATGTTTTAGTATATATGATCCCTGAAGTATCATTTTGAAGTGATGATACTTCATACCTGAAGTAAACATTTTAAAGACACACGGTCTGTAATCTGAATGGTGAACTTGATTTGCAGCTGCTTATATTTAACTCTGCTCCTCCCAGCCCAACAGTTGGATATTCTTTATTATTTCTTCCTAACTCAGCTAATGCAGGTATACCTCAGGAATACACTGGTTCAGTTTCTACCTTGAAAAAATTAAATCATGAACCGTAATGACAAAGGTATTTTTTAAAACACGGAGGCAACAACTTTAATTTCTAAACTTTGCAAGCGGTAAAGCATCTATGTTTCATCCATTTTATGCCCAAATATACTACAAGCATGCCTCGTTTGGCTGTGCTCCACTTTATTTTACTTTGCAGATATTGTATTTTTCACAAATTGAAGTTTTGTGGCAGCCCTGCCTCGAGCAAGTCTATTGGTGCCATTTTTCCGACAGCGTTTGCTCAGTTCATGTCTTTGTCTTTGTGTCACATTTTCATAATTTATGCAGTAGTTCAGACTTTTTCATTATTATTTATTTGTTATGGTGATCTGCGATCAGTGTTCTTTGATGTGACTATTGCAAAAAGGTAACTCGCTGAAGGCTCAGATGATGGTTAGCCTATTTTAGCAATAAAGTATCTTTGAGTTAAGGTGCACACATTGTTTTTTTAGACATAATGCTATTGCACATTTAATAGACCACAGTATAACATAAACATAACTTTTATACGCACTGGGAAACCACAAAATGTGTGTGACTTGTTTTATTGCGTTATCACAGCCGTAGTCTGGAACCGAACCTGCAGTATCTGCCTGTATGTATCTTATTGAAACTAGGGCAACTCTATATAATGACATCTGCTGTGAATTATTTTAAAAAGAACACTCCTACACACACACACACACACACACACACACCCTCATCCACCACCACAAACAGCACAGACATCACCGCCACCAAATTAATTCTTAACTGAATTGAAAATCTGCCCCTTACAAGCTCTGTGGCCTTCATTCATCCCTTTGAGTCTCAGTCTACTCATCAGTAAATTGGGGATAATAACGCATCCTCTCCGAGTTGTGAAGTTCTGTGAGCAAAGCTATTAGTATGGTGCTTGGCTTGGTAGACTTCCCTTCTTGTCTTCCCTCAAGGCCCCACCCCAGACAGCCAACCATCAGATCTTGCCTTTCACTTGGAGCCCACTAAATTTCTGCTTTGATTTTTTTACTTTTCCTCTAATTGCTATTATGTATTTCAGGTGGCCATGCTGTCTTTAGCCTGGACAATTTTGCATAGTAAGCTCTAAGAAGTAACGCTAAAACTAAAATCATTCAATCATTTATATTTTATAAACTTTCGGTCACCCCGTTCTAAATGTAACCGTGAACTATTTTCAAAGGTTATTTCATCACTTGGTGATGAAAAACTTTCTATTGAATTAATTCAGTAAAACTTTCTATTGCTGAATACAAATGGAGGATGGACTCAGATGGAGAATCAGTTTTTTTTGTTTTGCTTTCTTCTTTTTTCTTGTTTTTCCTTCTCCCAGTATTTCAGGCCAGAATGTATGGATGGGTTTTGGACTTGATATTCCTAATGCATGGCTCAGAGTTATTTCATTGGACTGCCTTGGAAGTTGTCTTATAAGACATTACCCATAAAGATACATTTTGACTTGATTTTTAAATTAGGTTAGATAGACTGAATACTTAAATCTCCAGGGAGCATGACATATCTGTCGTACATTTCTGCTCTTTACCTTGATCCCATAAGGGCTGTTATAGGTCTCGTGTACAATAAGTATAATGCAGCCATGCCTGTCATTACCTCTTTCTAGATAGTGGTTGTAAAATGTTCAATTTTATGGGTATGAAGGGTAACCTAGCTAATGTAACCAGACCAGTGAAATTGTAACAGTCATTTCCCCAAAGGCAAAAGGCCGAGCACAGGCTAGCATTAAGGTGCTTGGTTTCAGGAACTAGAGGCCAGTTGGAAACATGAAATTTCAGATGAAAAATGAAAGTCAAAGTGGGTCAAAGTTCGTAATTCAGCTTCGCGCTGGATATAGAACTACACTGAAAACACAGTGTCTTGTAGATCAAGGTAAAATGGCTGCAGATATTGAGTCTGAAAGAAATATATGACTGTGGTAAAAAAATAAATTTGCATGTCAAAGGCTACTTCCTGGTGCAGCCATCCGGCCTCCTCCACGGCTGTCTGTGATTGCAGAGGAAAAGAAACAGAAGATGCAAACACACTGGAATTTAGTTAGCCTCATCTTTTGCCTCTTTGGTAACTGAATTTTCTCACCTCAGAGTCCATCTTAAATTATTTACTTTCTCTTCCACAGTACAAGCCATGAATATTTCGTTTCTTCGTTTTGTTAATTTGCCAGTTTTCCTTTGAGCTAAGTGCCCTAGCAATTTTAATTTTTCATTCGAGTTGGGAAGAGCAATGACCCTTTTTTTTTTTCATTATTACTATCACAGGGCTGGACTCCGAATGCTACTTTTTATGACCAGCAGTGTTGAGCCCATAATAGAAATGCAAAGTAGAGAGTGTAATATACCGATATTGACTTCCATTAAACCCAGTGGTGTGAGAGCTGATAATATTTATATATTTATGTATTAAACATCCTAGCTTTTGTTCATTTGCAACTAAGCACCAGAGGGGAAAATTAGCATCATAATATGAATAGATTGTGAACAGCAGAATGCAAAGAATTGGAGAGGGAGCTTCTATGAATAGGACAAGCGGTATAAAATGATGGAGAGAGATGCAAGTATGGTAACTAAAAAGTATAGATTAAATTTGGATCAAACAAATTTAGGATTGCTTGGTCGGCATTTATTTCTTAACTAAATAAAAGACGACCCAGAGACAGATGGGCTACTCCTCTGATAGGCTGAGTGCAGACAAATGAGCTGCTATGGTGCCCAGCATGCAGAGTTTGTTTGGCGTCTGACTTTAATTTTTTTTTTTCAGCTGTCAAGCATGTCTGCAAATGTTTCTTTATCATTCTTTATTATTTTGGAGGGGTGTGTGTGTTCAATGGAGGGGCGAGGGGCATTGATGGAGTTAATTAGTATAAACATGTATGGGTAGCTTGTTTTCAAAATCATTTTAAAATCTGATGGCTGTTCATAGCCTTCCCCTCCTACCCTATGTAAACTTGATTACTCGGTAGTTCTGTTCATGGCTGTCCAAAGCAAGATGATTTTCTCATACTTATCACAATAAAAAATTATCACATAGAATGTCAACCAAAAGGCTATTTGTTTAATTAGGGTTCTCTTCTCCTCTTAATATGCGTGCATAGCTCCCATTAACATTAATGTGAATTACGAAAGAGCACTGAAGAAGAATAGACCCGTTTACCTCACTCCTTCTCTTGGATAATGAGGTTTAGATTTGTTAACAGATGAGAACAAAAGTCCAGTGGAAAAAAAAAAAATTTGGCTTAACTTTTAAAGAAATTGATATGCTAAAAAGAACTTTCACAAGCACTAAAGTGGAAGCTACACATTCATAAAGAAACTTCATTAGCATCTAAGGTGAAATATAATCATTTAAGATGCTGGATTAATAAAATGCAAAGGATTTCCTAATGGGCCCATTTGCATACTCATATTAAATAACAAAACACATTAATAACAGTTTTATTCATATATATAAACACTCGTAAGTTCCTAGTCGAGACTGTATTTGCCTAATTTGCTTTGTACCATGTCCAGCACAATGTCATGTCCTTGTAGGATGTTTACTTAATACTATTAGATAATGACATGTATAGATTTAATAATTTGCTTGAAAGAAAAATGGAATTAGTTCTTTACTTTGCACCTTTTATCTGAGAACCTCAGTGTAATTCACTAACATCCATCTTCCAGATGCATGGGAGATGAACGTGGTAAATAGCAAAGAACGAGACGTGGAGAAGTGAAACAGCCTTCCTGGAGACGGGCTTTGAACTGATAACAGTACCAAGACCCCTCCTGACCATTGCTACCATTGTGTTAGCATTTAAAAATGCACTGACGCCAGCCATAATTCTGTGTATACTTTCATGCACCCATAGTTCTTTATTTGCGCCATTCGTTGGGTTTTTCTGTCTTAAGTCAATGTATAAAACAGCAACTTAGTAACATGAGATGGTTAATAATTAAGGTAAAAGGCTTGAACCTTTGGCATAATAACTGTACTTGTTTTCCTCATAGAATAAGAGGCCTCCCAGAACCATTAAAAACAGGTATAGGATATAAAAATATACAAATATTACTGGGTTGTACATCTAGAACTATTATCTCAACCATGCTAAATAACATCCACCAGGAGTTTGGAGACAGTCCAGTTTTGTTTCTTCAGCTAGCTGTCGGTCATTTCTGCATGGTGGCCCGGCCTCACCTCAGCTTCATCATTGTCTAAAATCTAATTCATCATTCACCCATCTAAGTCATGAGCTCATCCTGACTTCCCTGATTCTGTTTGAGGCACTGCCAGGAATCCTGTGACATCCGGGATGCCTCCCTCTTTCCATTCTCATTCTTCCATCAGCCAGCAATCCTGTTGATACTCGCAAAATGTTGTCTCTTCCATCTGGCCTTTTTTTTTTTTCCATTTCCACTGCCATACTCTAATCATGGTCTTTGTTAACTATGACTAGATTGCTTCAGTAGACGCAAAACCGATTTGCCTGCTTTCTTCCTTTCTTCATTCCAGTTCATCCCAGGCAGAGCTACCAATCATTCATTCATTCAGTTATCAGATACTTAATGAACACCTCATGCCCTAAAATGCAATATAGCACAGTGGCAAAGAGCAGATCCTCTGGAGTCATTCTGTTTCGGTTCAAATCCCAGCTCCGTTATTTTTTCAGCAACTACTTAACTAGTCCGTATTTCAGTTTCCTCTTTTGTGAAATTGGAATAATAATAATAGCATCTACCTAATAGTACATTAGATGATATATGAAAAATGCCTGATACATAGCACATCCTTAAAATATTAGTAGTGTTCTGCTCTAGGAGCTGAGATGATTCCCAATTACCTAGTAGTTCTCAAAAATCCAACTGTACTCTAGCGTTATCTACAGAGCTTGTTAAAGTTATAGATCAATGGACCTTATCATGAGATTCTGATTCATTAGGTCTAGGCTAGGGCCTGGGACCCTCTGATGTTTCTGTTGCATCCAATCCCAGGAACCTCCATATGGGAACTACTAACTTATAAAAATAAAATTATTTAATTTGGCATTCACTATCCTCTATACTCTTATTCAAATTTATATTTTTATCATTGTTTTTTCCTGTTCCTTTCTGCAAACTCACCACTCCAGCCAGATTACTCACTATTACCCAAAACGAGTTTGTGAAGCGCTAAGGTGGCGCCCTCTCTTAGGATAACCTCCTTTCCTTCTCTGAGTCCTGCCAGGCTCCGAACCCACCTTAAGCCCCATCTCCTTATGAGCCCTTCTTTGACCTGCATGTCTCTCTCATCAAAACTCTATAGTTCATGTCTCCTCAGTTAGTACTCCCCAGAGGCCGACTCGGTTTTTAGTTTGGGTTTTACATGTCTGTCTCGTCCTCAGTGGGATTGTAAATTCCTTTAAGCAAAGGGACTTCCTCATGATGCTTTTCACTGTTGGCCTTTAATAAGCTTTTGCTGATTGACTGGCTTATATGGTGTGCTAATTGGAGTAGACTTATTTGGATATTAATGTGTTGTGCCCTTTAGTCATTCTAGATAATAGTATTGAAAATAATGAAAACAGTGGAAGTGGTGCAAAAATAAGAAAGAGGGTGAACTGCATTGGGAGTTAATTTTTTTTTTTAATTTCTGCTTGAAGAAAAGGTTGAAGGATGAGTTAACTGGTAATAGTAACCAGCTGTTCACCATCTCCACTGAGGACAGGGTTAGAGAAAATGGGCCAAAATCACTGTCAGAAAAAAATGAGGTTAGATATAGAAAAGAAGATGGTTGTTAAGCACTGGAATGAGGTTTCTGAATAAGTGGTAGAATTGACCTCCCTGAAGTACTTTAACAGTAGGAAGGATGAATTTCCATCTAAAATGGTATGAAAAAATTAACCAGTCAGTTCATTACTTTAGTATCTATTAAATGCTACTCTGGGGAACCCCAGAAAAAGATATACAACATGAACCCTTTACTTAAATTTACTGTCTAATTAAGATGACCCATAAATATGAAATTATTAACAATGAAAATAGGATTTAAGATTAAGAGCCAAACTGTAAGGTTATGACCGTAATTATGGGTGGAATTCAGCTGTATACCCTCCAGCCCCTCTCTACCTCTCCACCCCTAAAAAACTAACTCCAGGCCTTTTTTAAATAAATGGATTTTCCATATCTCTTTCCAAACTGCTTTTTTAGGTTGAGTGGAGCAATCCCTAATCTTTTTTTTTTGAAATAACTTATTCAATACTATTGACCAAGCCACTGCTAAGTACACAACAAGCATGTTGAGAGTAAGCAACCAATCTTTGATTTCTTTTTTTTCCTGACACATCTTTCATTCATACAACAAATATTGATTGATTGTCTAATAAGTGTTGTTTTCAGTTTGGAGATAACCACAGTAAACAAGTCAGATGTGTTCTCTTGATACATGCAACCTTGCCTTAAAGTGTGGTAGGGCTTTATTAAAGTGACATAAAATTTGCTAAGCTCCTTTTAAATAACCAGAGCATCCCTGAATCCCATAAAACTGTGGTTAAACCATTAGCAGTGTCCTTAGTAAAAATATTGAAAGTAAGATGTCTCAATATCTAAACTTAGCTGTGTAACTGCCTTCTTGAATGGAAGTTTTTATCTGCCTGAGAGATACATATATTTTATACACTTACAGTATGTGTATAAATTATCATTGTGGTTATCAACTACTTGGCCATTGACTGAAAATGATTAGAGCGTAGATGTGTCTGTAGACGTAGATAAGGGTTAGTATCTGACAAGTCAGTTTCGCAAGGTGAACTGTCACTGAATTGAAGGAACTAGCCCAAGACTATTAACGTTTAACTTGCCGAAGTAGAAAATCTAATTAGAGGCAAAATGAAAAATTTGGCCTTTAAACATATTCACATTCAGTGTGTCCTTTGGTCTATGTTGCAGGGACCAGCTCATCCCAGTTTGAGCACTGAAAAATCCATGCCCTGGGAATCTCCTCAGTTTTAAGCAAATAGGGACAGTGGATTACCCTAGTCTGCATTCCCCATTAGATCTGATGATTCCCTAATTTCCCTCCCCATCTTTTGTTTATATGCCACTATATAGTCATAAAATTCTTTGAAAAATAAACAAAAATAAAAAGTAATTTTATTTTTACTACTACAAATTTAAAATATTTATACTACAAATTAAAGAAATATATAAAAGAGCGGAAGCTATTAAGAAAAAAAAAACTGGAATGAACTCTTCTATTGTCTTAGTTTTTTGTGCTTGTCTATACCTGAGCTGCTGTCTATTCTCCTAAGGCTTTCTTAGCAGCTGAAAAAAGCCACATAGCTCCAGAAATCAAAGTAGAAATGTCTCAGCAGAGAATGACTAAAAGTAGCACCTCCACATGCCCACAAAAGAATTCTTTAGGGCTTCCCTGGTGGCGCAGTGGTTGAGAATCTGCGTGCCAATGCAGGGGACACGGGTTTGAGCCCTGGTCTGGGAAGATCCCACATGCCACGGAGCAACTAGGCCCGTGAGCCACAACTACTGAGCCCGTGCATGTGGAGCTTGTGCTCCTCAACAAGAGAGGCCGCAACAGTGAGAGGCCCGCGCACCGCAATGAAGAGTGGCCCCCACCTGCCACAACTTGAGAAAGCCCACGCACAGAAACGAAGACCCAACACAGCCAAAAATAAATAAATAAATAAATAAATAATTAAAAAAAAAAAAAAGAATTCTTTAAAATATTATGTAATTCAAAACTCAAGGGCTTCCCTGGTGGCGCAGTGGTTAAGAATCTGCCTGCCAATGCAGGGGACACGGGTTCGAGCCCTGGTCCGGGAAGATCCCACATGCCGCGGAGCAGCTGGGCCCGTGAGCCACAATTACTGAGCCTGCGCGTCTGGAGCCTGTGCTCCGCAACGGGAGAGGCCGCGACGGTGAGAGGCCCGCGCACTGCGATGAAGAGTGGCCCCCGCTTGCCGCAACTAGAGAAAGCCCTCGCACAGAAAGGAAGACCCAACACAGCCAAAAAAAATAAATATAAATAAATTAATTAATTAAAAAAAAACAAAAAAACAAAAACTCAAGAGAAAGCTGGAGGGTACCTGGACCAGAAATAACGGTTTATGACTGATTGCCGACAAAATCACCAGTGAACAGTAAAAAACCCTAATTCTGGGGCTTTTGGTATTAGTTCCTCCCATTGATAGGTTTCTTCTCCCCCAGGGACTGTAATTTTCCACTTTAAATTTGAACTCTAGTCAATGTGTAGTAGAAAATCAATAGCATAGATTTGTTCTGCCTTCCTTTTGCCTCCTGGAAGTTTCAAAGTATGTGAAGGAACAGTTTTATGATGAAGATGGACTGTAAAATGAAAGAGGTGGCTTTGACCAATTTTCTAGACCTTTGACCGAGACACTACACCAGACTACCCATGCCGCCTTCTCTACGTTTCCATCATGCCCTTGTTATCCGCAATCTACCAGGGTATTTAACATCAACAGTGATATGATTACTGACATACTTTTGTAAAGAGTCTTTGGCAAATTAATTGGAATTTGCTATCAGAATATTTTCCTATTTATTCTACCTTCTCCCCTTAATTGTGTTTTACTACTTTCAACTGCAACTTCTTTCCCCATACTGTGACTTGAGTAGAGGGAAACGGGGAAGAAACTCACAAAAACACAAGAGTAATCCAAAAACCTAAGCATTCAACATATATACAGATGATTGTTCTCACGTTGTTAAAAGTAAGCAAAGGTGCCAAGGAACCTCTGCAACAAATACAGACGTGGGGACGAGGTAGGTCTTTCTCCCTCCCTCGGGCAGATTCAGCTCCCTCCCCTGACAGCTTGAATCCTTTGGTCAGCCTTCCAACTCCAGCTCACCCAACATCTTCTCAATCTCAACATGCTCAGGACACACTTTGTGGAAAAGTCTGATTACTCTAGACTTGCATATGAATTGGTCTGGATCATCTTGGTATTTTCCACTGGTTTTATATCACTTTGAGTATGAGATCCATGTCTTAGGAATTTTTGTTTTCTTCCAGGTACCTCTGCCTTCGCTTCATTTTTTTTCTCCCTTTGCCTTCTCCTCATGTCTTCTCATAAATGTAACCCAGTTTTCAGGTTCCTCCTGGTCCTAGTCTCCTGAACGAAACATAGAAAGAGATTATCAGTAGTCTCTCCCCTGACCCTGGTCAGCTTTGTGTAATTGCTCTTCACTTCGGGCATCTGGTAGCCCCACCACAGAACTCAGTAAACTACGGAGCTGAGTAACCATGACTCTTAAACAAAGTGCTGCCTTCATTGCTTTTACTCTGGAGTCTTCCTTGTAGCATTGCCTAGTACCCGTGGTCCCGTGTGGGCCCCGCTTTGAACCCTGTCATCCTAGACTAGAGTCCTGGTGTAGTGGAACTTGGTTATTTCTGACAGGTCACAGCCAGAACACTCATTCCTGGCTCCATCTCTAGCCACATATGTCTAGTTTCAGAATAGTTTTCTTTGAAATTCTTGCATCTTATCTGACTTTCAAGTATTCACCTGTCATTTGTTTTCTTCACTGCCATGGCCTGTGCTGCTCATGAAATATGCCTGCATGGACCACTTCTAGACTAGTTTGCTGACCTCTCTAAGGCATCCTCTGTATCTTTGTGTGATTTCTCCAGCCTTTATCCATCCTGGTTAGTAGGACTCTATCTGATCCCCTTCCCAGTAACTCTATGGTGTTGGGAGTATCTGACACCAAATTTGCTATTGCTCACTGCCTTGCCCATTATATGCATTCAACAGTGGATTACTGAGTTAATTCTTGATTCTAAGAAATCTATTCTAAAAATAGTAACTAACAATCAGTTTCTACTTGCATATGCTTCAGTAGGCTGACTTGATTTTGAAATGACAATTGATATTTTTTCTCTTGTTGTTGTTGTTTATTTTAATCCGAGGTTTTCATTTTGAAAAACTCAAGTATTAATTCTGAAAGGGAGAAACAAATCCTTTGAGTACTGGAATCTCTGACAGAAGGAACTCTCTTCTCTGTATTTGGAAATACAGGTTAAACCTACTGATAAGCTCTGCTCTTAAGTTTTGCATTTTCAGTATTAAACTTTAAATCTATCATGTTTTATTCCAAAAGAGATGTATCAACATAAAGAGAAATAGTGGTAGATTATAGCATGCAGTAGAAATTCTAATAGACTGTTTAACAATAATATGGCAGGCGGATACCATTTTAATCAGTGTTGTCATTAGCAACTGTCAATAGAGAGGAAGAGATGTTCTAGTCTTTGTGAATTGTGATTTAGGGCTGGCACAGCAGTCACACTGAAGTATATTTATTTTACAATATAGAGACATTGATTAAATGCACATGGCATCTCAAATACAGTTGACATTTTAAGTCAAAATTATTACAGACACACAGCCATTCATTTAAGCTGTTGCTTTAAAAACTGTGTCTCAACCGATTGTTGATGGAAGAAAGTCTAGCTGGGCCAATATTTCAATAAGCTGATCCTTTATTTTTACTGATGTACATAGCCTGGGGGTAATTTGCCTCCTTTGGGCAGTCATATTATTTTGCTGTATCTAGTGAAAATAGTCCCTTATGTATATACACATGGGTTCTCGGTTGCTCAGAAAGTGTTCTCTTACTAGGATTAAAATCATTTGGGGGTTCTTTCCATAGTTCTCCATTCCTTCTCTGAAAAGTCTTGCCTGCTAGCCTACCAACCTGCTTAGGAATTGAATCTTAAATAATTGATGACAGCTGTAGCTGAAACATTACTATCGTTTAGGGATGATGGTTTTTGTAATGTATATTGTTGCACGTTGCCAGTAGACCAATGACTTTAAACAATGTAAGTGTTTGAGTATTGATTGTTGATTTACAAGATTGAGCCAATAGTAATTGTGTCTAAGAGCATCTTTATATACTAAGTCTATAAATTCTTTGATCTGTTTTCTCATTTATGTCTTTTAACCTTAGAACTTACTTAAATTTTTAAAAAAATTTTATTATGAAATAATTTTAGACTTACAAAAAAGTTACAAAATATAATATAAAGAATTCTTATGTACCTTTCATCCAGATTCCTCAGATGTTAACATATTACCACATTAGTGCAAGTATTTCTTTCTCTCTCATTCTTTTTTTCTTTCTTTCCATATGGATACATGTACAGAGACAGGCCTGCATTCCTTTTTTTCTGAATAATTGTAAGTGTTTGCAAATCTGATACCCTTTTACCCCTACATTTACTTTGAAGCTACTAGCACTGCATCATTGTATCATTTTTATGCTGTATTTCAGAAAAGTAAAGAGCTGGCCTCAATTCAACCTCAAATCAGCGAAATTAGAAGTTATAAAATAAGGAAGGTGGTGATTTCAAATAGGATTATAAGTCAAAAAATCCCAGTATGTGTTATTCTTTTATTTTTGTGTACTATGTTATCACCATCTAATCTAAAAACCTAAATTAACTCAGCATTGACTTCTGGTAAATGAGTACAATTTCCAAGAGTGAGATGTATCTCTTCGACAGTTAATGAAACTTCAAAAGTAAGACATCTGCAAAAAGGTGCAAATATCTCATCCTTGTGATGAGGCCTCATTGACCACTGAATTTAGCACAATGTGTGTGAATGAGATGGTAAATAGGAAAATGTCCTGCTGATTATTATTAAAATTGTGCTGCAGAAGGGTTCTTAGAAATCCAATACTATCTTTTTCTCAGACTTCTTATCCTTTCCATTTTGCTGCAAATGATTTATTGGTAAGACTGGAGGGAGAGCTAGGGAAGCAATCTTTGATCACCTTAGGGCTTTTCTTACCAATATCTGAATATTTGATAACACATTTTGAAAACAAAAACATACAAAGATATGATAGAGATAGTGAAGTTAAATTCATCCACGACATTTACAATTTGCCTCATCAGGAATTGGGATCTGGAGAAATATGGTGTGTTCTACCAGTCTTTTTAATTACGTTTGTTAGGTATTTGGGATGTTTAAATTGGGGAGGCCACTCCAAGGGTGTCTGACTTTAGTGAAGCTCTTGTGTCTTGAGAGAAAAGTGGAGGCATAATATAGCTGTGGTATAAAATATATATAATACATAATATTGCAGAGAATATAATATATAATATAGGTGCAGCTGGTAGAAGGTGTGGGGATATACCTCTGCTGAGAATCAGTACTTAAATAAGAAAAACCACATTCAGTCCAGCTTTTACAGAAAATAAAGCAGCAATACCCAAGTATGTTCCTCGTCACAGGTCTGTCCCTAAATTACAGGGATGTCATGATAACGACCCTCCTCTGCACATGACCACGTTGCCGAATTTGTCCATATTGCTAACTGGAGAGAGCTTGATTCTGGGTAAGACAAAAAAAGTATCAAATAGTGTAAACACTCCATAGAATCCTTTTCTTCTTTCTGCATGTCAGGATTTAATTAGAGCAGCCGAAATCTACTCTGTTCTTCTTGTAAGTTGAATATGTCTTTGAATGTCTATACCCCAAATATCTTCCAGGTAAAAGATAATGCAACTTTATGAAGCACTTTGAAACTTTTAGCCAAAAAGTGGTTTGTATGAGTGTTGTTATATCACTAATATATATTTTTTTAACTTTTTAAAAATAAAATTGGTAGGTAGCATTATAAGTAGTTTGTGAAAATTAATATGTCATATTTTACTCTATAGGTTAACTGTTAATATAGTCTATCAAGGTTAATGGTAAAGAATTTCCAGAATGTCCATTCATGTGGAGAATCCACACACCATAGCACAGTGTTTGTGAAGCACGTATAGTGTTAAACTTCTAAGGCACAGTCCCAGGGCTGTCTAAAAATCGTGTGCAAAATTTTTACTATAAGTGAGTGTGTATATTTTTGTGGAGCAGGAGTCCCTAACTTCCTTCTAATTCTCAAAGGGTTCTGTTACTCAAAAAAAAAAAACTAAGAACCATTTTATAATGGAGTCCAGCCTCTGCAGGGCCATCTATGTTCTCTGCCTGACAAGTGGTTTATAGTCTTATTTCTACTCGCTGACTCCTTTCACTAATGTATTCAACACTTAGTTGGATACAACTATCATTGGAATAGGAATGTAACCCTCTGTAAAGAATTATGAGGTATAGCATGTTCCTGTCAACATTTTTTCTATCCCAGAGTCCTCCTCAAGATAGACCCAGGTTTGGACCTAAGTGCAGCATCATGGGAAGCAACACTTCACTATGGAAGGGAGTTTATTAATGATTATCTCCTTTCTAGTACTACAGTTGTTCCTTGGTATCTATCAGGGATTGGTTCCAGGACCCCTGCCAAATACCAAAATCTGCCAATGCTCAAGTCCCTTATAGAAAATGGTGTAGGGACGTCACTGGTGGTGCAGTGGTTACGAATCCGCCTGCCAATGCAGGGGACACGGGTTCAAGGCCTGGTCCAGGAAGAGCCCACATGCCGTGGAGCAACTGAGCCCGTGCACCACAACTACTGAGCCTGCGCACCTAGAGCCTGTGCTCTGCAACAAGAGAAGCCACTGCAAATGAGAAGCCCTCACAGCACAACGAAGAGTAGCCCCTGCTCGCCGCAGCTAGAGAAAGCCCGTGTGCAGCAATGAAGACCCAATGCAGCCAAAAAATAAATAAATAAAAATAAAATAAGTACATTAAAAACAAAAGAAGGACTTCCCTGGTGGCTCAGTGGTTAAGAATCTGCTTGCCAATGCAAGGGACACAGATTCGAGCCCTGGTCCGGGAAGATCCCACGTGCCGTGGAGCAACTAAGCCCATATGCCACAACATGGTGCTCTAGAGCCCGCAAGCCACAACTACTGAGCTCACGTGCCACAACTACTGAAGCCTGTGGCTCTAGGACCTTTGCTCCGCAGCAAGAGAAGCCACTGCAATGAGAATCCCACGCACCACAATGAAGAGTAGCCCCTGCTCACTGAAACTAGAGAAAGCCCGGGCACAGCAACAAAGACCCAACAGAGCCAAAAATTAATTAATTAATTAATTAATTATTTTTTAAAAAGGTATATTTGCATATAAACCAATGTACATTCTCCCATATACATTAAATCATCTCTAGATTACCTAAAATAACCTGTACAATGTAAATGCTTTGTAAATAGTTGTAAGTGCAATGTAAATGCTATGCAAATAGTTGCCTGCACAGCAAATTCAAGCTTTGTTCTTTTGGAACTTTCTGGAATTTTTTTCCCAAATATTTTCCATCCATGGTTGGTTGAATCTGTAGATGTGGAACCCATGGATACAGAGGGCTGAATGTACTCTCTAGCTAGGTTCCATCAAGTGCAAACCAAATACAGCTCTCCTCAACCTAAATAAGAAATGAATCTTTTTAGTTAAGACCTCTATGTTTGCGTTTCCGTGTGCTTTTTAGCTGAGGTCTCCTCTGCTGTCACAACTCAGACCAAGAAAATTTCAGTTATGTTTAGGTAGCCCATTGTGTCTCTTACCACTAGGATGGTAGTATACATCTCCTTTTGTTGGGGCTTTACAGTGTCTAATAGAACTAGGCTGTAAATTCATACTTGGCCATTAGGTGTTGCTACATCACACAATATGCTCCAAACTGAAAAGTGACTATCTTTGGGGCCTGGGAATCTATAAAACAAATTCTTCTATTATCAATTCTGTACATTTAAAATCTTTAACATGAATGTGGCTGAAATAAGAAGTGCCTATAATAAATAGAATGTATAGATAAAGTTTACCCATATAATTTTAAAGTTGTAGTCAAATAATTTATAGAGCAATGCTCATTTTTATTAAAATTTAAAAAATTGATACTTCCTCAAAATACAAGGACATGAATTACTGTTCAAGAAAGTATCAGTAATTTCCTTTCTTGAAAAGGCAGGCAATGAGAGATATAAGTCAAGTTGCAGTTTCATGTATAAGCCTTCCTTTTGAAATTAGTAATGTTTAAAAATGAATTGTTTTGGTTCTGCATAGATCACTTTCTCCTTAACACTATTTCTACTCCCATATTCTGGGATATTGCTCTCAAGGTATTCTTTTTACCTTTCCGGCTGCTACTTCTGGCTCCTCATCCTAGCCTCTTATTAAGAGTTGGCATTCTTTGCACTTCTATACCCAGTCCTTTCTTCTCATGCTTTTTTCTCTCTCTCTTTCTCTCCTCTCCTTTCACTCTCCCTCTCTCCTCACCCCTCCCCATCTCTCCCAGCAATCTCAGCTATAAACCAGACTTTTCGCCGAAGCGCTAGATTCATACACACAAAACTTACTAAACAATTTCCCACATGCTTCCATAGGTACCCCAAACTCAACCTGTAGATTGTGGAATTAACTTTGCTTGTCTGCCCTTACTAAGGCTATCCAGGAGGTCAAGAAAGTGATGCATTCTTTCCCCTCACCCCTCAAATTCAATCCATTACCAAGTCCCTAAGTATCTAAATTTTTTCTCTTCACCTTCATTGTACTTCCTTAGCTCAGATTCTCCTCATTTCTCCCCAGATTAAAACAGTGGCTGTCTGAGCAGTCTTGACTTTCTCTTCCAACCCACCCTCTACAGTGCTGCCCACATGATCTTCACAAACATAAATCTGATATCCTGCCAAAATTTTTGCAGTGGCTATACAGTGCCTTGAAGTGCTTAAATTTCCGGGATGTCATACGATTCCCCATCTTTATTCTTTCCTGCAGCCATAGATAAGTACATGCAAGTGTCAGACTGTACCATGAAAGCATTCAGCCATCAATGCTTTGGGCCCTTCCTATTCCCTGTGAGTATAATGCCATTTCCCCATCCTTAAACCCACACTATACCCTTGGCCAATTCTTAGTCTTGCTTAAGTGCTGAGTTCAAGGATCACCTCCTTGGGAATCCTTGCTGACAACCATTTTCTCTTCACTCAAGGTTGGCAAGATAGGTTTCTCATATCATCCCACTATTTTGAATAGTTAGACATCCTGTATTGAAATAAGAAATTTTTCCGGTCCCACTTTAGAGGTATCTGGCTACAGAGAAGGTTGTTGAATTTCATAGTCCACTATTATAATTTACCTGTAATTATGAGGGCAAATAAACACAAAAACACAGTATCATCTTAGACTTCATTGCTTGTATATCTTAATGTGAAAATCATGTGGTATTTTATGAAGCTTTAAATCTGACGGAATAGGATCTGTGAAAACTGCCTAATTTGTTGATTTGCATGTGAAGTATGTTGTTCCCAGTGGGTAGTGGAAACTGATTTGTCATGTAGCTTACTAGCTCTGAGCGGATAACTGGTGTTAGTTCCCACTGCTGTAACGAAATAGATTTGGCAAAAAAAAAAAAAAAAAAAAAGAAATAGATTTGGCCTTTGTGATAGCTCCTATTTGAAAATTACTATTAAAAACTGTCTGCTGGAGATAGGAGAGTGCTTTGCAAAGATGGATGCATTTAATGTAGCAAAGCAGGAAACTGACAGCATGTCTTAATGACACTTTATATTCTGCCAATGTATTTAGCCACAACTTCCTCAACTGCATAATCTAAAGTAAACAAAAATCATATTCCATTAGAGACACAATTCGACAATTGAATTTTGGGGGTGAACTTTTGGCATCCATTGGAAGAATTGGCTCCAACCCCAGAGAGGGGGTTAATCTTTTTAGGGCATCATTGCCTGGGAAGTGGAAGAAAGAGATGACCAAGTCAGGGAATAAGAGTAAAAGCATTATCTCTGAGAGCTAGAATGAGGGAACTATTCAATGGTTATCATTCTATGACCACATTTTATTCAATCATAAGAAAAGATAAAGGATATTTTACTGAGGAAAATTGAAAAAAAAATTACACATAATCCCAGTAGGCTGAGGCTTGGTATAATTAAATAATGTAACCTTTCACCTTTGTGTTTTAATAATTTCCTAAGGTCTCAGGCCAAATCTGTGCAGAACAGTGCTGAATACCCCAATGCTGAGAATATTTACTGTAGCATCTACCTGGCTTGGGGAAATGGGCTCTTCATTAGGGGAAATAATTGGTACATTCTTATACAGCAATAAATACTTACTAAGATAACTATCATGTAGCAAGACAATAAAAATCAATATTAATCAGAGCAGACAAATGCTTCTAGTAATAGCTGAAAACCCTCAAGCCCTAGGTGTTTTCAGTGCCCTTTTTGTTGTTGTTACAACATTCTCTGCTTCTGACACCAAATATTTCCTAATTTAAGATCTTTAACTTTTGATATCTTAGTCTGATCGTCAGAACACCCAGCTCTGTCTGTGTGTCTTCATAGAGAGAGTATGAAATGTCTCTTTAAAGATCTTCAGCATATACACGGCTGCTATTTCTTACTTGGGTATTCCAAGATTAAGCTGAAGGAGGGGTTTAGTAATACTTTGATCTCATCCATCTCTTTCCAAATCCTTGAATATTCAGCCCATAATTTGTACCTCTATACTCCATTTCCCCACTTTTATGAGGCTATGACTATTAATTGCATCTTCCCATTTTTATAATAAATGGAGATGCTCCCACTCCTAATACTAACTAAGGCTGTACTGTCTCTGGTACAGTGTAGAGGCAGTAATAACAACTAACCCTGTATTATAGTGCTTGTGGCTATATAAGTATTGATGCTGTTCTGAGTTCTTTTCATGCACTAATTCATTTAATCTCCACAATGACCCTATGAAGTAGGAACTGTTATTATTACCCATTTTACAGATTTAGAAACATAGACATAGACAGTATGACTCGCCCATGGATACATCAATTCTAAATGGTCAAAACTTCTGGGATTTGACCCCAGCAATCTGGCTCCATTGACCTTCTTCTTTATACTGTTTGACTGCTTTGCTGCCTGGGAAACTTTGGGTACCTTGAAGGTATTTGATCTCTCAGTTTTCTTGTCTGAAGGTTTAAAAATGACAACAAATAAGCTCTATCTCATAGGATTGCTGTTAGAATTAACTGATACAACATATCTGACGTGCTTAACTTAGTGATTGACACATAGTAAGTACATATTCATGTTAGCTATTTTTCTTATTACTATCATGTGATCAATAAGTGTCAGATGAAGGAATTAATTAATATAGAGGAATAACTCAGAATCAGTAAGGTGATTATTCCAAGTTCCATGATTTCTGTTGAGAAGCTTATTTAGAAAGAATAGACTCAGTAGTCTAGAGGTAGAGCTTGGGCTCTTTTCATGTAGGAATCAAACATGCTCATGACTTCTTCTTCAAGTTAAAGAAAGAGCTATTACAATGAGAAAAGATTAAACTTTTATTAGAGCAATTATACCACTAAATTAGAAATTTTAAAAGTATATAGGATAATCCATGGAATGTTGTAAGTTGTCAAAACCCGCAATATTTCCAAAGTATATACTACAAGAAGAGTGGAAGAGAAACCTATTTTATCATGTTTCAGTGCTCATGCCCTGCTTTTCTCTTTATTGCATTATGAGATTGACATTATATCATTATCTCTCATTGTCACCTTAGCCTTGTGAGCTTTAGATGCTGCTAATGTTATGGTAATAACTGCTACAATTTGCAATTTTCAGTTGTATTAGACCTTGATTCATTTTTTTTAACTACCTTGTATAACCATCACTGATTTTTCTTGCAGATAATAAGCAACTTAACGGTTTTTATAAATGAATACTGGTGTGAAATTATCAGAGCAGGAAAATCAATATTAGAAAATTTCCTATATGAACAACAACAAAAATAGAGTAGCATTAAAGGAATTGTAAATATTCAAAAATCAAATGAATTCATTATTTTGAAACTAGTGTTAGAAAATTTGTAGTTTCAAACCTGCCAGTTCACTATAAGTTTTAAATTTCACTATACTTTTTAAAATTATAGCCTTCCCCCCTTTTTTTTTTAAATTAAAAATAACACATCTGGGATCACTGCAGAGCTAGTTTTTCAGAATGCTTTCCTATATTTCACACAAACCATCTCTTTCCCTGTAATTGGAAGTTATATAAAATCAGATTCTTGAAGGGAATCCATCATATGTCTCCTGAAAGGTCAGTATATTATATTTTCGTTTGTTTGTTTTGGTTAAATGGGCCCTAGAGATTCATCAGCTACTAGGAATATAAAGTACCACAACAGACCATGAAATGGTACATATATCTTTTCTCAAACCTTTTCCTCAATGCATTTCCACTACCAGTCACAATCCTACAGTCCCACCTCCTTTAGGATATTCCATCTTCCCTAAATAACCCTAATGGCAAAGCTCCTCTACTTCTCATTCCCCCTGCCTCCTCTCTGGCATACCATTCATTCAGTTGATAAATGTTTGTTGACCAACGAGCATGCACAGGTGATGAATGAGATGCAGTCCTACCCTCAGAGAACTCAGAATACAGTAACTTGTCACTGACTACCTTATGTCATTAGTTACTTTTCATGTGTCTGTGCCTTACAGGGCAAAGACTACAATTGACAATTATTTTGCTTTCTGTGTACCTTTCACCTAGCAAGTGCTCAAGGCGTATTGAGTTGAGTGAGTGAAGTGACTCACCATCCAGGGGAGAAGAATAATGTCTGGGCTGTATTACCCCACCCCTAAACCAGAGTTAGCACAGACGGGGCATGGCTAAGACCATTATCATATCCCACCGGGCTAGTTGCTTAGCTCAGACAGTGAATGACTTTGAAGTATATTATTTCATCACACATCAGGAAGAGTTGGGTGTTAATTTCTAAACTGTAATTAGGTTCCTTAGTCTTTTGTCCCGAAACAGACATAGTTTTATCCAGGACTATTGATGGACAAACCTAGACCAAAGCCAGTGACTTCTCTCAAATGATATTTGATTATTTCTTCCTCTGTCCTCCTCTACTGAGAAGAAATAGGGGAGAGAGAGGTGGGGAGGGATAAGCATGCAATCTGTCCCCAGATTAGAAATGAATAATAATTAACTCGTGAATGTGGTTTAAATTTGCAAAGCAAAGCAAAAAGGTTTCCTTTAGTAAAGGGCTTTTATAAAAGCACACACTACCCCAAAGAGAAAGAAGAAGGACTAAGTCCATTGGGTAGGTGAGAACAAAGTGGAAATACTCTACAATTACACTGTCCAATATGGTAGCCACTAACCATGTGTGGCTTTTGAGCTCTTGAAATGTGACAGGTCTGAATCGAGGTGTGGTGGAAGTGTAAAATAGACACCTGATTTCAAAAACTTAGTATTAGAAAAAAAATAATAAACCATCTTAAAAACGTTTATATTGATTATATGTTAAAATGATAATATTTTATATACATTGGGTTAACTAAAATATTTTCTTAAATTAATCGCACCCATTTCTTTCACTTTTTTAAATGTGGCTAATAGAAAGTTTAAAATTACATGTGTAACTCACATTATAGTTCTGTTGGACAGCACTGTTCTAGACCATAGGTTTCCAAACTGGGTTGCTAATGACCCTGGCCTTTTTCCTAGTATGGCAGCCAGAGACCAAGGAGAAGGGCCATAGTCAATTCCATCAGAGAAACTCCTTACTTGTTTATCAAATCAGGTTTCTGACTATGAACTTCTTTGAAAGAATCTGCAGTCAGAATGTTTGCCAGCTCTAGTCTTAGAATATTTTCCATCCACTCTACAGATGTAGAATGAGAAGAACAAACTCAAATACCTTTCTCCACCCCTGTCACTGCACCCCATGCATTAACAAGAGGGAGCTACTAGATCTTTCCATGATTCTTTGTTATTTGGGGAGTTCATCAAAGGTTTATTTGTTAGTGAAATTTTACCCCTTTTCTGTAAGTTGCAGAAATTTATTTGCAATGAATGTCTTTTAAGTATTCCTAATTGATAGCATGGAAGGCCAAGTTACAGATGGTCTTTATTAGGAATTCTTTTTCTTCTGGAAAACGTAGACCCTTTCCCCCTACCCCCTTAGCAACAGCGATCGGAGGATGATTGAGTGGTCTCTTGTGGAAATATGTATTTACCTATGTAAAGATCAGTTTCAACTCAGCACATTCTTCTTTAACCAGTGAACTAACCTGTAACCTCTAAGGGGTGTTGACGTCTCTTCAGCTCATAACTTTGTGTGTGTGTGTGTGTGTGTGTGTGTGTGTGTGTGTGTTTACACACACACACACAGGTATTTTTTCAACTATGAATACAGCTGTTGATGTAGAAAAGAGCTTTTAAAGCAATTCCATAAATTTTATTTTCTTAAAGATAAATAATAATCCTGACCATTTTAACCACCCCCCCCCTTCGCAAATAAAGTTAACACATGGTCACATACCTGATTGTACACTGTGAATTAAACTTGAGAGTGATAGAAGCAGGTAGAGGAAAGAAAAGAACAAGTGGCAATATTGTTTAAAAAAAAAAAATCGATTTTCCTGACACTAATCGCACCCAAAAATAGCCATGGAACTTCAAGGGGTATTTGTATGTGTTTGTTGTCAGAGACAGGGACCTGAGATAAAGAACAGAGTTTCCTGGTTGGGATATCATCTCTGCTTTTGGAAGTTTATAAATTTTCTTCCTCTGTGACCTTTCCACTTGGTCCTCAAACAAGCCTGTTGATTTTGCTCTGACGAGTTTTACACGTTTTATGGAAAGGAGGCATTCTGATGTGAGAAAGTTTGCTTATCATTAGCTGAATTCCTTTTCGTGCAAAATGTTAATCCATAGATCACACCATGGTGAAGGACGGCTCATAAGTGAGAACATACTAAATCAAGTAATGTTTTCCTCATGTATCTTTTTTACCTCAGGCAGATGTGCATATTTGGTGGTATAACATAATTGACACGTTCCTCCCACAAATGTGGGTTTTATACATTTCTCCATGATCAAAAAGGAAACAATTCTATCTTGAAGTTACAGATGAAGCATTTATTTTGCCATTCTTTTAAAAGCAAGGATATCAAGTTTCAGATCAGGAACAAGCCCATAGTTTATGCACTGCCTGCCTGCCTTCTTCCTATCTCCTTCCTTCCCTCCCTCTCTCCTTTCCTCCCTCCTTCCCTTCCTTTTTCCCTCCCTTTTCTCTCTTCCCCTCTCTCTCTCCTTCCCTTCCTCCCTACCTCCCTCCCTTCCTTCTTTCCTAAAGCACCAACAGTGCTAGATGCCATGGAAACTATAGATATAAAATAAGACCCTCTCATGGAACTTACCGTCTGTGTATTTTTGTATTTTTGATCCAATCTGAATGTAAGCATTAGTAGCCATGCCACAAAATAAGTTAATTCCAAATAATTATGCCTGCCCCACCTTTAGGACATGGTAGGAAGTTGCAGAAACAGCAGATGTCTACCATGTCCACTGACTCTTGTTTATCTTCAGATATTACCATCATGCTCTCTGAAAGCCTCCGTTCTCAGTCACTGATTATGCTAGGTGTAGAATTGTCATACACGTTAATATTCTTTTTACTGTGGGTATGTGTTTAGCATATAACATGACTCTCAGTCCTACACGCAGCGTGAACCATGCGTTCCTGTGCGTTCTGCTGAGGTGCAGTGAGCTATAGTGGGAAGAACATTGGCCACAAGAGGCAGGAGATATGGGTTCTAAATTTGTTTATTCCACCAACACATGGGTCATCTCATCAGAGTCATACAACTTCTCAGGTTTAGACATGTCAGATTTGTAACTAGTTTAGACTGGGTTGTCATAATTCTTCGAAACTCTAAATATCTAGGGTCCTAGGAAAGATGGTGAACAGAGGTTTCACTATCAGAATATATAGCAAGATGGTGACCCCTAAACTCGATCCTACCTCTAAGACTGAGCTCAGAGCCCTTCTTTTTGGTTAAGAATATTTGTTTAAGAACCAGCATAAGTAATTAGTAGACAGTTTCACGTGAGTGAGAATATATGTGAAATCTGAAATGTAACCATCATATCATTTGGCCATGAGTTCACTTTAAATCAGTATTTGTCAGAGGTCTCCAAAGAAACAGAGCCAGTAGGATACACACACACACACACACACACACACACACACACACACACACACACACACATGAGGAGATTTATGATAGGAATTGGCTCACACAATTATGGAGGCTGAGAAGTTCCACAATCTGCTGTCTGCAAGCTGGAAAGTCAGGAAAGCTAGTGGAATAATTCATTCTGAATTCAAAGGCCTGAGAATCAGGGGAGCATATGGCGTAAGTCCCAGTCCTGGTCCAAAGACCTGAAAACCAGAAGATGGGCGTCCCAGCTCAAGCGAAAAACAGAAACAAATTCTCCCTTGCTCTGCCGTTGTTGTTCTATTCAGACCACACTGGTGAGGGCAATCTCTACTGGGGCCCCCAACTCAAATGCTAATAGTCTCTCCCGGGAGCACCCTGACAGATAGACCCAGAAATCATGCTTGCCAGCCATCTGGGCATCCCTTAGCCTAGGATGGCACATAAAATTAACCATCACCATCTGCAAGTCAATGTACAGTTATTTCTTGGGCTTTTATCCTTAAAAACTATCGAAAGCCAGTGCTCGTAATGAGCAGCTCCATTTCTGATTCTTACATTGGACATAGACTGTCTGCTCTTCTTTCCCAAAAGGCAACATTTATGCTACATGGTTTGAATTCCTTCCTCTCTCCTTCCCTACATTTCTTCTCTATGCCTGCCTTTAATTTTCACTTAAACTAATACCTTGTTGCACCACTACCATTCTCCAGCTCTCATACAAGAGATAGGTCTAGTTGCTGACTTCCACAGCCTGATGAGTTTGGGAAGCGTTCATTCATTCATTTATTCATTCATTCACCAAACATTTGCTAAGTGCCTATTATTTCCTAGGAATAATATTTCCTGGAAAATGTTAATTAATTATCCAGTCTTGGGACTTCCCTGGTGGCGCAATGGTTAAGAATCTGCCTGCCAATGCAGGGGACGTGGGTTCGATCCCTGGTCCAGGAAGATCCCACATGCCACGGAGCAACTGAGCCCGTGCGCCACAACTACTGAGCCTGCATTCTATAACTACTGAAGCCTGCGCGCCTAGAGCCCGTGCTCTGCAACAGGAGAAGCCACCACCATGAGAAGCCCGCACACCGCAACGAAGAGTAGCCCCCACTCGCCACAACTAGAGAAAGCCCGCGCGCAGCAACGAAGACCCAATGCAGCCAAAAATAAGTAAATAAATAAAATTTTTGAAAAATATCCAGTCTTTGCTCTTAAGGAACTTATTTTCTAATTCAAAAGTAAATAATAAGTAATTACATGACAGTGCACAGTAACCATTAAGAAGAGAAGAACACGTGTGAGAGCCCCAAATCCCATGGTTGGGGGGAGAAAAATGACCACTTTCGAGAATCACGATGCATATTTAGGCCTAGATGCAGAATTAGGGCCCAGTTCAGCTTGCTCTTCAACCATTTTGTCAGCATCTTACGGAATAATTTTAGGGTTGGCTCTTTCTTTACTGGAACATTTTTGTTAAATGGTCTGCTGTAAAAAACATTTTTAATGTAACCTAACCTTTTATAATTTAACCTAACCCCTGTCATTAAAAAAAAATGTCATTAGCTTCTTTGTGACTTTTTCAGTCTCTGCTGAGGCAATGGTGTCCGAATTAGATAACTCGTATTTCCAAGTTTAAAAGAAATACACCCAGATATGTGATTCACAGTGCAAACACTAGTGACACGTTTCAACAGCATAACTTGGTGAAGACATCTCCATATGAAACTGTCCATGTGACATGAGGCTCATATAAGCTAATAAGCAATAATAATTTGCTGACTCGGAATATGATTCCCAATTTTGGCATACATGCATCTTTTGTATGCTTCTATGTATTTCAGGTTCTGAAGTGAATGTTCTTAGATGCATTGGGAACATATTTTCTAGGTATTGTCTCAATTCCCATATGATCTTTACGTCTGTTAGAAAGCATGTGCATTTGGAAAAATATTTTGGCATTGGTTAATGTTTTTGTTGACTGTAAAGCATTTATTACGAAATGCCAAAGTTGATTTACCCTATCTATCCTCTTTGACTTTTTAGTTGTGGAGATAAGAGAGGTTTACTCGATGGAAGTGCTAATGCTAAAAGATTTTTTTGTTTATATAATAAATACTTTATTCATTCTCTCACAGTTTTATGGTGTGGCCACTTGAAAATGCCCTACTGTTACTTTCAAGTTAAATGTAATGATTTTCTGTGTTGGTGTTTGTGATATGTATTAATAGCTTTCTTTTTGTAAATTAGGTTAATGTCAAAAGCAGCTGGCTAATGACATTCCAGTTCATTTATTTTGGATATAATTATCAAATTAGTGTTCTACCTGGTTTTTTTCAAATAACAAAAGGCTCCGTGAAGGAGTTTTTGGCATATTATTTACGGTGGATAGAGATTGTCGATTTCCCTTTTACACATTACAGCATCTACGTAGAGATATAAACAAGACTCTATCATAGAGTTCTCATGGTCGTATATCAAAACTTTCCTCCCAATATGGGCTTGTAGATGTTTTGACTCATTTATTTCTTGTTGTCTCCACATTCTCATCTGCTCCCATTCTTTTGTATTATTTTCATTTTCAGTTAAATTGTTAAACTCCAGTTACATGGAGAATATTACCATGGGAAAAGATAAGTTTATTTATATCACATCTAATTTTGGCAATAGTAGTGATATATAACATAGTTTCTCAGGGCTTCTACTGTCGTAATTTAACTAGCTTTTACTTAAATGAAACAACCTACTCTAGATAATCCATTTCACTGTTTTGTGTATCACTATTATCATGTAGCAAATCAGTTCATGTTAATTACTCCTGCTTAATTCACAAGAATTCTGAAAGGAGGTATAATAATCTAATGTTTGGCTATGAAATGTGTCTCTAACAAGGAAGTGGCCATGAGCAAGCCTTTCCAAGTGGAAATAGAATTCTACACACCTAACTTTTAAGTAACTGATCTTCATTGAATTGTAGTGAGTTTCCAGATAGCTTGAATTCCCAGTGTACATGGAGTGAAGCTTCACAGCCGAGCTAATTTTAGATATCTTGCTTCTTTATTTTACATATTACACAAGAAGGAAGACTATGACAAATTGAACAGGTGTTCCTGGGAAAGTAAGTCTGGAAGGAATCCAGAGATTTGAGGATGGGAGGGATAAAATTTAACTAATGGTCTGGTGAAACATATACTACCCTAAACAGTTATGTATCTCTGATAGCTTCTACCATATTGTAAAATTTATCAAATTAATTTGAAGTTTATTGAACACCATTTTATTTCAAGTTGATGTGCTGAAATAATCAAACTTGAAGTGTTTCTTGATGCAATAATTTATACTTATATAGGACATTCTTCACTTTGCATGTCAGTTCATCACTTAAGAGGTACCTTAAAGCAAGTATTAGTCCATTTTACCATTAGAAGAAGATAAGTTTTGTGTGTGTGTGTATGTGTGTGTGTGTGGTAGTAAAGTCACCAGCCATAGAACTAAGAGGGATGGATTATGTACAGAATTATTGAATCAAGTTTCAAAAATACAAAGCTATGAATAAATGCTAAAAAGGAGAATTTTAGTAGGATCACATAGGTTCACAAAAATAATCTGTGCAACTCAAATATAGGCTTCAGTGGTTTGGCCTTAGACAGTTTTGTTGTTTTCTACTGAAAGTGTAATCTGTGGACCAACAGCTGAGCGTGTCACCGGAGAGCTTGTTAGGAATGATCTCAGAACTCATCTCAGGCTTATTGACTTAGAATTTGTTGTAACCAGTTCTCCAAGTAATTCACATGCAATTTAAAGTTTGAGAGGTGTTGGTTTGATAAAATGTAAGGTTAATTTTAGCCAATGGTGTGGTATGTCTGCCCAGGAAAATTAAGTGAGCACAGGCCACGTTAATAAGCACATGGTATCCGGAGGGAGAGGATAATCAGACTTCCTGTCCTGGTCATTCTGTTCTGTTATGGGCACTATCCTTTTTACTTTTAGGAATGTATGTCCAGGACACTGACCACTGACCAGGATGGTGAAGCTGCTGAAACCAATTTCATATAAGGAATAATGGAAGAAACTGGAAACATTTGCGCTGGAGAAGAGAAGTTAGGGGAGCTAGAACGGCCATGTTCAGGTGTTCAAAGGGCAGTCCCTTGGAAGAGGGGTGAGAAGGCGGCAGGAGTTAAGCAATTAATAGAGACAGTAAATGGGACAATGTATGTTTGCCAAATATAAAGACGAGCATTGAAACAACTACCTGTGTCCTGAAATGGATCTTCTTTTTCCTATGAGGAGAGAGTTATGTTCTTGGAGGTTTTAAGCAGAGACTAGAAAACCACTGACTGAAGTAAGTCTCCCTGCTGAATGCTCTCCAAGCGCCTTGTACTTTCACCCTTGTGACACTTGTCACATTATTTCTGTAATTTTAAAATAATCTTCAACAGTATTCTCTGTTTGTTCCATCTGGGCAAGGGACAGTCTGTCTTAGTCACTGACTGTTCTTTACCTCGCCTCTAGCACAGCGTCTGACAGAAAATGTTCTTGTATGACTAAAGGGAGGAAGGGATACATGGGAGGGATTGACAAATGTATTCATTAGTGTAATCAATTAATATTTACTGATTGCCTTTGTTACATCAGGCACTCACGTAGCATTAGGAAGACTTAAGTTAACAAAACAGATTATTATTCCTGCTCTAAAAGTTTTTTCCCCCATGAGATTAAGTCGCCCCAAGAATTTATACGCAGTTCATGCAGAAAGAATAAAGAACATGAATCAGGTGTCTGCCAGAGTAGTGCATCTTGGATGAATTAACACCTTCAGAATATCTCAAAGGCCAACCAGATCAACATGAAGCATTTAGAAGTTGAGATACAATAGAGACCTCACTTCATTATTTTGAAATTACCTTGGGATATGAAGTTTAAACTCCTCAGGTGCTATAAGGCTGGTGAAAAGCTTAGACAAATTACTAGAACTCTGGAGATTGCAAGACTCCAAATAGGAACAATATGGAGGAGGGCAACACGGGAACATGTACATCTATATCACTAGAATACTTCCAAGAATATGCTCTGATTTCATTGTCAGTGTCTTAATTTTTTTTAATTTATTTTTATTGGAGTATAGTTGCTTTACAATATTGTGTTAGTTTATACTGTACAGCAAAGTGAATCAGCTATACGTATACATATATCCCCTCTTTTTTGGATTTCCTTCTCATTTAGGTCACCACAGAGCAGTGAGTAGAGTTCCCTGTGCTATACAGTAGGTTCTCATTAGTTATCTATTTTATACATAGTATCAAGTGTGTATATGTCAATCCCAATCTCCCAATACATCCCACCCCTCCCCTTTCCCCCTTGGTATCCATACATTTGTTCTCTACGTCTATGCCTCTATTTCTGCTTTGTAAATAAGATCATCTCCCATTTATGATAAAAACTCTCCAGAAAGTGGGCATAGAGGGAACCTACCTCAACATAATAAAGGCCATATACGACAAACCCACAGCAGACATCATTCTCAATGGTGAAAAACTGAAAGCATTTCCTCTAAAATCAGGAACAAGAGAAGGATGTCCACTGTCACCACTGTTATTCAACATGGTTTTGGAAGTCCTAGCCACGGCAATCAGAGAAGAAAAAGAAATAAAAGGAATCCAAATTGGAAAAGAAGAAGTAAAACTGTCACTGTTTGCAGATGACATGATACTATACATAGAGAATCCTAAAGATGCCACCTGTAAACTACTAGAGCTAATCAATGAATCTGGTAAAGTTGCAGGATACAAAATTAATGCACAGAAATCTCTTGCATTCCTATACACTAATGATGAAAAATCTGAAAGAGAAATTAAGGAAACACTCCCATTTACCATTGCAACAAAAAGAATAAAATACCTTGGAATAAACCTACCTAAGGAGACAAAAGACCTATATGCAGAAAACTATAAGACACTGATGAAAGAAATTAAAGATGATACAAACAGATGGAGAGATAGACCACGTTCTTGGATTGGAAGAATCAATATTGTGAAAATGACTCTACTACCCAAAGCAATCTACAGATTCAATGCAATCCCTATCAAATTACCAATGGCATTTTTTACAGAACTAGAACAAAAAATCTTAAAATTTGTATGGAGACACAAAAGACCCCGAATAACCAAAGCAGTCTTAAGGGAAAAAAACAGAGCTGGAGGAATCAGACTCCCTGACTTCAGACTATACTACAAAGCTATAGTAATCAAGACAATATGGTACTGGCACGAAAACAGAAACATAGATCAATGGAACAAGATAGAAAGCCCACACACCTATGGTCACCTAATCTATGACAAAGGAGGCAAGGATATACAATGGAGAAAAGACAGTCTCTTCAATAAGTGGTGCTGGGAAAACTGGACAGCTGCATGTAAAAGAATGAAATTAGAACACTCCCTAACACCATACACAAAAATAAACTCAAAATGGATTAGAAACCTAAATTAAGACCGGACACTATAAAACTCTTAGAGGAAAACATAGGAAGAACACTCCTTGACATAAATCACAGCAAAATCTCTTTTGATCCACCTCCTAGAGTACTGGAAATAAAAACAAAAACAAATGGGACCTAATGAAACTTCAAAGCTTTTCACAGCAAAGGAAACCATAAAGAAGATGAAAGACAACCATCAGAATGGGAAAAAATATTTGCAAATGAATCAACGGACAAAGGATTAATCTCCAAAATATATAAACAGCTCATGCAGCTCAGTATTAAAGAAACAACCCAATCCAAAAATGGGCAGAAGACCTAAATAGACATTTCTCCAATGAAGACATACAGTTGGCCAAGAAGCACATGAAAAGCTGCTCAGCATCACTAATTGTTAGAGAAATGCAAATCCAAACTACAATGAGGTATCACCTCACACCAGTTAGAATGGGCATCATCAGAAAATCTACAAACAACAAATGCTGGAGAGGGTGTGGAGAAAAGGGAACCCTGTTGCACTGTTGGTGGGAATGTAAACTGATACAGCCACTATGGAGAACAGTATGGAGGTTCCTTAAAAAACTAAAAATAGAATTACCATATGATCCAGCAATCCCACTACTGGGCATATACCCAGAGAAAACCATAATTCAAAAAGACACATGCACCCCAGTGTTCATTGCAGCACTATTTACAATAACCAGGTCATGGAAGCAACCTAAATGCCCATCGACAGACAAATGGATAAAGAAGATGTGGTACATATATACAATGGAATATTACTCAGCCATAAAAAGGAATGTAACTGGGTCATTTGTTGAGACGTGGATGGATCTAAAGACTGTCATACAGAGTGAAGTAAGTCAGAAAGAGAAAAACAAATATCATATATTAACGCATATACGTGGAACCTAGAAAAATGGTACAGATGAACTGGTTTGCAGGGCAGAAATTGAGACAGATGTAGAGAACAAACGTATGGACACCAAGGGGGAAAAGCGGCAGGGGCTGGGGGTGGTGGTGTGATGAACTGGGCGATTGGGATTGACATGTATACACTGATGTGTATAAAATTGATGACTAATAAGAACTTGCTATATAAAAAAATAAATAAAATTCAAAAAAATAAAAAGATCATCTATACCAATTTTTTCAGATTCCACATATATGCGTTAATATACGATATTTGTTTTTCTCTTTCTGACTGACTTCACTCTGTGTGACAGTCTCTAGGTTCATCCATGTCTCTACAAATGACCCAATTTCGTTCCTTTTTATGGCTGAGTAATATTCCATCACATATATGTACCACATCTTCTTTATCCATTCCTCTGTCGATGGACATTTACGTTGCTTCCATGTCCTGGCTATTGTAAATAGTGCTGCAATGAACATTGGGGTGCATGTGTCTTTTTGAATTATGGTTTTCTCTGGGTATATGCCCAGTAGTGGGATTGCTGGATCATATTTTCAGTGTCTTATTTTGTGATTTGTCATGATTATAACATGGTACTATAAGTAATATATGAATATTTAATATTAGAACTTTTTTGACATAAACATTTAACCTGAAATACATTCTTTTACATTAGTTACTCTATACCCTTTTAGTCTTATTCCTTCCAGATGCCAACATTTTTTCCTCATCACCATGCATCTTTGATTTTATAATGTAAGTCAGTAAGAAAACAGGATTCATTTAACAGAAAATTGCTTTTCACAATCTTTTCTGGAATCTCTTTTGTCTGTTACCCAGGCGATATCTATATTATTACTTTGTCCTCAAAAGCTTGTACCAATTTGGCAACACAGAGCGACTAAATCTCTTTTTTTTTTTAATCTGGCTTTTCTTTAGGAGAGAAACTCTCCAAATTCATTTCTGTCCGCCTTTTCCTCAGTGCTAAATCTTCGGTGTCTCCAGTCTATTTATAATAAATATCCCCCGTATACTGAGGTCATTTCAGTTCTCCATAGTACTCCAGTTTCTAATGAAAGCAGTGCCAAACGACCAAATGGATAAAGCTCCCCTTCTGTCCACCGCCCACCCCACGAAAGCGTTCCCATCAAATATCTCCTAATTGCCCTTCCATGAATCAGCTTCATGCGTAGCCTTATCTCTGGCTCCTTCCCCAGCTCTCTGCTGATAGCCAATAACAGGCACTCTGAGCGTGAAGGGGATAAATATGGTGTGACTCTTAGAAAGCCAGCCTTAGAGTGGAGTTAGAGAGCTGTTTAGATTCTTCCCTTTCATGGTTCTGACATGATTTATTTTAACCAATTTGCCTTCAGACATGGTTGGCTATCGTCGCTTCAAACACTTGAACTTTGGATCCTACAGGGACACTTGTACTCCTCCCATTGTTTCTTCTGCCTCACACATCCGTCCCGTGTCAGGACATCTTGTATTAATCAGCCTTCAGGGGTAACTTTAGGCAAGTAACATAAGCACTTTCTCCGACCACCTGTAAAATTAAGAAGTAACTACAAAGCGTCTGACACATTCCTTATAAAAGCAGAGTCCAGCCACCCTGGCCCGGCTCACAGCTGTGGTGAACAGCACGCTTGCGTCTCAGCCTGCTGACGTCTGTTTTCTTTTCTGTCCCTCTGCCCCCTGCCTTCCTGACCGACCTCGTGTCTTCTCTTTCTCTCCCTAAGCAGCCCCCCTCCACGCCCACCCCCGGGCCTGACCCTACTCCTCACACCTGCTCGGGCCCCATCTAACACAGGATGTTTTAATATGCTACATACATGGAAGAGAAAGGAAATTGAAGTTGCCAACCATGTACTTTCTTTTCTTCTCTTCTCTTTTAAATAGAGAACAGTATCACCAACAGCAAGGAGGCTGTTGTTTTTGTGGCAGCGGAAAAGTGGTAGGGGGTTAGGGAAAGAACACTTAAGGAATTAGTGCTTTCAGCGGATATACAGCGTTTGATCTTTTAATGGTGTTGCCACTGGGCCTAACATACCTTTTAACATGGGAGATGGAGAGAAATCAGAGCTTTGGAGGTGGGAAATGCGTTCGCTGGTTTTTGCTTTCTGTTGTAACACCGAGGAGCCCACAGAGACCAAAAGCTGTGGAACTGTCAGAAGAAATAAAAATCGGGGCATGTAAATGAGACACACAGAAACATATTAAATGAGGACCTACCAGTGACACAGTGAAGAGAGGAGAGAGGCAAGCAGGCATGACACTGGAGGGAGAATGACAGTGGATCAGTGAAATGATTTCTGGGCTGCCTCCTAGTTCTGCACAGGCTGGGGGCAACTCACAGCCTATCAACTCAGGACATCTCCTCCTTGGCGTGATTGTCAACAGAGAACTCACCTGTTCCAGGTGGTCCTTGATTTTGTATGTCTGACTTCAGACTTTCTCCATGGGAGTTTCCGAGAAATGCTGAATACGGTCTTCAGTACCTCAGCTGACAGATGAGCATTTCTGTCCTCGCTCAGCGGCACATACTGGGAGCCACCAGTCCTATTTCTGCAGTGTTGCCATTATGGTCTTTCCTAGTAGCGTTTGGGTATTTATTTGAAATTTTTAGGGTATTTTGCACTCATTTAAGCTACTTGGACTATATGTAAAATCATGTGGCTGTGGTGGGGAGGAGAATGCCAAAGAACGACAATAAAATATTCTAAACTCTGGAAATATATCACAAAATTTGTCATCCCAAAGTTGGGTAACTGGGAATTTTATCTATTAACTCTTTCTCCCCTTTTATAGCACATAACAATTGTTTGACTGTCATATTCAAAAGGAAAAATTTTTTAATATATTTTTCAAAACCTTAGGCCTTAAAGGTATTACTACCAACGAGGGGCAGCGTCAGCTTAGAGTGAAAACACATGGTTTGGTTGAATGTTTCTATGTGACATAAGACACACACCCAATTGCAAGTGTCTACACGTCCTCAGGAGCCTGGAGAATTTGAACTAGAAAGTATCCAGGTTCAGAGAAACTAAGCACGAGAGAACGTGGAGTGGGACTGAAACAAAGAAATCATGACAATCTGAGATCTGTAGCTAGAGTATATTCTCTCCAGAGCATTCTTCTGGAGAAGCCAAACAGTCATAGAGAAAAGAGCTACAGATGCTGATAGTGGGAAATGATCTAACAACAAACCTAACTTGCCACCCAGTTAGGCTAATGGAACAGCAAGTTCCACCCGTGTCCATAGAAAGTCTGCTTGGCCTTTCAGTGATACATTCACATATTAAAGAACAACCGTGGATCACCAGATATTTGAGGAAGGCCCTCACCGGAAAGAGACTGAAATAAAAAATAGATATGTAAATTAAGAGGAAAAAGAGACAATGCATAAGGTCAAAGACATCATCAAATAATTATATTTCAGAAAGAAGAGAAATTTTATCTTTGAGGCAAAACTAGATGCAATAATAGAAGAATAATCATAAATTATTAAGAAAATTTAATAGGATTGGAAAATAAAGTTGAGAAGTTCTGCTAGAGAGTAGAACAAAAGGACAAAACATGGACAGTAGTAAAGTGAAGGTTATTAGAAGATCATGCCGAGATGCCCCACCTGCGATGAATTAGGAATTTCAAAAAGAGAACAAGAAAGAGTAAAAGAGAAGGTGTAGCACAATTAAGGCATATCCTCATACAATTTCAGAACATGAAGAATAAAAGATTCCTAAAATTTCTAGAGGGGAAAAAAAACCAAACCAGTTTTCCTAAGAAGGATCAGGAAGCAAAACAGTGTTGGACTTCACAACAGCAATACTGGAGACGGTAAGCCAAGAGTGAGGTGCCTTCAAAATTCTGTGAAAGTGATTTTCAGCATAGGATGCTTTATTTGGTCAAATATCAATCAAATGTAAGGGTAAAAGCGTTATCAGACATGAGGAATCAAGCAGTTTTTCTCCTGTGCATTCATTCTCAGGATTGACTAGAGGATGTTCTTCATCAGATAAAGGAGTATAAATCAAGAAGGCGGAAGATATCAGGTTCAGGAAGCGAGGGTCCACCCAGAAGAGAACAAAGGGCAACCTTAGAAGTTCAGGGAAGGCAAGCCTGATAGCTGAGTAACCGGGCTCAGCAGCAACTATCCTGGGGAGACAGCACGATGAGGGAAACAGTGAGACGGAGGCTCCAGGAGAGAAACTCCAGGGAAAACAGTGGAACTGTCACATTTGGGATACAGTGGCAGAGTTGGAGTGACCAGAAAGAATGAGGGGCAACATACAAAAACAACACAAATTTTTAAAAGGGGCAACTATTAATTCCGGGGGAAGAAATGAACAAGAAAGAAAAAATGGTCATTAGTATACCACTTGGCTTAGCACTGAGCGATGTTTACAGGGTTATGATAATATAAGCATTAAATTGAGCATAGCTGTATGAGGAGTATGGGAGCATATAGGAGGGTAAGGAACAGAGATAGTTAACTCTTTATCTCCCATCATAAAAGGATACCAAATCATGACTAAAGTTTCTTAATCAAGAAACAACATTATAAGTTCATTTTCTAGAAGTGTGGGTATCAGCTAAAATATTTCAACATGGTTGCCTCAGGAGCAGTCCTCAGAGTGGGTGGGAAAGATACTGCTTTTAGTACACTTTAACTTTTAAAATTGTGGATTATGTGCATGTATTATTTTGACGAAATAATTCTTTTTCAAAATAAAAAATGTTTCTTATATTAATAACATACATGCAGATTCCTGGCTTCTCCTAGAAAATTAAACCACTCGGCCCCCTTGGAGCCACGTTCCACCTGACAGGATGGCTTGCCCTATTTAGCTGAAGCACACACACTCCTACCTGCCGCAGTCTCTACCCTGCCCCATTGTCTCCCTGCAGCTGAGGCTAAGTGTCAGGTGCTATTTTGCATTGTGATTATGTGGTCATTTTACTTGCTGCAGAGTTAAGAAAATCAGGGGACATCAGTTTGAGCTCATGCCTCCATCAAAAGTGGGACAGTGAAAGAGATTCCAAGAGGGCTTTGGGTTTCCTAGCTTACTGTACTAGGTTATCTGCCTGGCTTCCAAGGCATTCAAATTTTCTGCTTAAAATCCACAATAATATAGTACAAGCTTTTGTTAGGTCTGAGCAGAGACTGTCCGTCTTATGGTCACCTGTTTATAAGAAGTCTTATAAACTTTGTCACCCTGCAGCTATTTCTTCTCCAGATTGCTGTCTCCAAAGACCTGATTTTTCATTTCTCTGATCATACCCACACACTCTTGATCTTCTTCACATTTTCTCTCTCCACACAGTGAGGGCCTGATCAATGAGGAATGACTATCTGTTGATGACTTCACAGCTCTCACCCACTCTACTGCAGTTCATGCATTCTGGTGTCCTGCTTCCTTTTTAAATAGCACCATTATCCTGATGGCTTGTGCTCAGTGGGTGGCCTTCTGTGACTCCTGTGTATGTTTCTCCCATGGTTGAACATAGTGAATACGTTTCCATCTTATATTTATGCGCTTGCGTTTTCCTCCTTAAGTGCATTGCCCTCCATTTATTTCCATTCACTTTTATTTTCCTTATGCAAAAACACTTTTCCAAATTGGTCAAAGCAGGTTTTAATTTTCTACTGCTGTCAAAGGTGCTGGGTACCTCTCTTTGAATTGTAGTTATCATACTTTATAATGATGCTATTTTTTTAATTCAAATCACTGGTTTAAACATGAAATTATATAGACTCTATGGCCGATCTCTACAGAATATTAGGAAATGCCAACTCAAGATTACCCTTGAGCCATTGAAAATGGTGTGATTTTTTTTTAAACTTTGAACTAATTAACCTGTTACTTAAAGTAGCCTGAATTAAGCATAATCTATAATTTATTGTTAAGTAAACGTGGTTAAAGCCAACCTGTATAGGAACACTCAAGATGTAAAATTTATACTGTTTGTTACTCTTGGATGTAAAGTTCCAAATAATCTAAAATAAAAAGCCATTATAGAAGAGGGACAGTGAATCTGGGAAAAATCCTAAAGGTCTTTTATTTAGAGCTCTTTGTACAAATAGCATTAAAGTAGTAATATCAATGAGAGATACTCTTGTCAAATTTAGGATAATCTGAGGAGCAAACTGCAAGTTTTCCATTTCATTTGATATGCTGGCAAGCATACTAATATTATTTGTCTCTCTCTTCTTATATAAAATAATATTTGTTACCAAGCCCATTGCCTGGTGATTTAGGAAGGACTGGGGAATTGTGTCGAAGCAAAGGAAGCTCTCCAGAGGTGGTAATGGTAATCAGAGTAATCCAGTAAGCAGTAGCTAAGAGGTTAATTGAGGGGAAAAATTTTTAAAGGGAGGGAGCAGGACTGGGTAGGGAGAGCCTTGACCACTGCACAAATCTGACAAAGCCTTGGCCAACCCATCTTGAGCTCCAGAGCAAAAATTGCCCATTAGAGGAGTTCCACGCTGGGCAAAAATAGCCGAGTCCTAGAACCCTACATTGACTGGTGGCTACCTTGGAAAGAATGTGTCCTCGAGTCCAAAGCTGAGGGGGACCCTAAAAACAAGAATAGCTAGAGGCTGTTCTTTGCACTCTGTGCTGCTGAATGACAAGTTCTTTCTTGAAGGAAGACACAAGCAGCGCATCTTTATCTCTGTGCGTAGAACATTCCCCTTACTGCTAAACAACTACTAAAGATGGTTTTGCCATTCTTGTTCTCTTATTTTCAACATTTCACCAACACATGAAAATTCCACTCTTCTGTACCAAAGTAATATTGTCACAGGGGACTGAAGTTCCCAATATCTAAGGAAACTCCCAAGTATTTAGGTAAAGGAGTAAGACTGGGATGGGCAAGAAATAGCACAGAGTTGGGTAGGAAAGAGACTCACCAAGCACTGACCCTACCTGAAAATGCAAAAACATAATAGGTAGGTGACCAAGGAATCAGACATGGGCCAGGGTTACCTAAAATGTGTTTCCCATTCATTACACAAAATGATTGCATTTGCCTCTTTGAAAATGATTAGCTCTCAGCACTCTGAAAATCATGGAGAGAAAGTTGATTGGGAATTTTAATCATCCAGAATCAACCCTAGTTTTGAGACATGTACATGCCCTTTGGTTCTTTTAACACTGAATCTTGCCTTTGAATATTATCATTTAACTGAAACAAAAGCAGTTAGATAAGGGAGATTTTCATTTTACAGTAGAACATATAGAAAACATATAGTGCAAGCAAAGGATAGTAATAATAATAAAAATTCTTAGGTGGTGTTACAAAGTGACTTGAATTCTGGAAAATACAAACAAAATGAAAAGGGAAATACAGGTAAAATAAGAAAAAAATACACACAAAGATAGAGAATAATCTCAGCATTGATATTGTATATATACCGGCTCATTACCCACTGCATCAAAGATCATAATGTGTTTATTATGCCATTTACCAAATGTTAGCTATTTCCTGAACAACTGGCCTCTCCTGTCCTCTGTTAATAATGATGCTTGCACTTTGGGGCAGAAAACTTGAGAAAGATATCTGGAAAGAATCTGCAGGAAATAAGAGAGGAATCGGTCATCTCTTTAGTTTTGCTCTTTTTACACAGTTCCAATGGCTTTTTGGGGTGTCATAGGTGCTACAACTAAATCTTCAAGGTAGAACCCAGGAAAAGGAAGAAGCAAACACCAAACACAGTCATTTCCTCTGTAGTCTTCCCTGGTCCTTACCTAGCCTGCCTCTTCAAATTCTGCTGGCATGTGAGAGGCCTGCCAAGGTCAGAGAGTAAATAGCAACCAATTTGTTGTTTCTTGTTGCCATGTTTCCCCCAAAGCGGGTAAATAGTGAAGAGAAATGTATCTCCCCACATCACACAACCATCACTGTAAACAGGATTTCTGAAACAACTCTAAAAAAGAAGTATGCAGGTATTAATTATTCATTTGCATTTAAGAATTTCTTCCATTAGCATTTTACAGAGATAAGAATTGAAGATATAATTAAACTTCGAAATGAACACCGAGGTTTAATTAGTGAGTAGGTAGCACTCTCTACCTGACATCTTCCCAATCATATAATAAAATGTTACGAAAGAAATATTTTAGCCAAAACGAGAGAAGTATAACTCTTTCTTTTTGTTAGAAAAGGGAGAAAGAGGGAAATGTGAGATTGTGTTCCATGGTATTTTATTTGATTATGTCATTTGATGGAGACCTGTTAGAGTTCTTTCACCCAGAGTGTAAACACACAGTAAACAGACACCAAGACGTGCCCAAGCCCACACCACGCAGCCACGTTTTGTGGTAGTTCAGCTGGCTCCCCTTCAACTCTATCCCAACCCTTGAATATTTCTTGAGTTAGATAAGTAGTCTTTGTATGCCGCTGTTTATCAGAAAACCCTGGGTTTCTGGATTGGCTTATGAAGATGTGCATTAGGTTAAAAGCACATCATAGACAAACATGTGTTGAACATTATTCTGCGTGTCGACTTTGAAGAGCCTCCCAGGTATATGTAGGATTTCATGTGATGACGAGATGAATTCACTTCAAGGTACTCAATCTTACTGCCAATATTTTGCAATAAGAAACCATCTCTAGCCTCCTTAGTTTGCACATCTGTGTTTGATAACATGGGAGAATGCCTTTGATTAGACTTTCAGAGTAATCATTCAAACGCAACTTTCTCCTCCGCTTTGCTGCATCTTATAAAGTTAGATTTTGCACATTAGTGATGCACTTGATTGCACTGAAATAATATTGGCTTTATGAGAGAGTGCAATCTTGTTCAAAACATGTCTCTCCCCCTGCCCAAAGTGCTGCTATTTTGGTGTCAGTTTCCCCTCCACCACCACTTTTATGAGCACTTCCCAAAATATTATTTTATCTTTGTTTCTTTTCCTTTATTGTATTTTTATACCTTTTAATCGTGTTTTTTTATGGTACCTTAATAGCCTAAGGCAAAGTTACAAGTGGCGTTTTCTCTTCTCTAAATCGTTTTTTACTATTATGTAACCCTAATGGCATTAAAAGGAAAAGGGTCTCTGGATTGTCACCAAAATACTTATTTATAATTTCCCACAATATGCTTAACATTTCTAAGCATCGAAATCTCTTAAAGTATCTGTGCTGTTCATTTTTGCTTAATTTCTGTAATGATTTGTCTCTAGCAGTTACAAAAGTATATTCTTGGCCTTTCTCTTTTTTTATTATTTATACAGTTAATGACTTTCATGTTTTATTAAACAACTTTATTGAACTATTTATTAAAAAACTATTTACACCTTGTTGGCAATTAGTACTTTTATTAAATTTTATTAATTACACATTGAATCAATGCCAAGAGCAGCTTTTTTAATCTATATTCTTGGTTCGTCTTCCTGGTTTTCGCTTCAAACTAAGTGAAATTCTTCTATTTGTTATTTTTCAAACACTAAGTATTATTTTGTGGGATGAAATACAGAGTTGAGTTGGAAACGGAGGCAATTGGTGCTTGGACAATGGTTATTAAGCCATTATCCTCTCTTTCCTCACTTTGTGCCTTTGCCCCCCATTTACGATGTGAAATAAAATATATTTTTGAAACCAGTGTTTTTGATGAGATCTTTCCTTGGAGGAATTGTATCAGTGATTAATCTCTTAATCCTGGTTGGCCACAGTCTTTGTTTTAACCTCATCCATCAATCTTGATAGATGTAGCCCAAGTCATCTCCTTTGGGCGAAGAGTGGTGGATTTGGAACTGTGAAAGTATGCCCTTAGGCTATGTGGTGGGAGGGGGATGTCTTTGCCAACTGTGCCTAGTGCTGAGTAAGTGACAGACTATACAGTTTGGATGGGAGTGAGAAAGGAGGGCAGAGCTTCAGCAGAAACTTAGTAGGTTTTAAGAAATGAGAATCCAGCCAACCAAAAGAGAAGATTCCACAAGCAGAGATCTCCGCAGTTCTGTTGCCTATCAGGACCTTCAAGATAGAAGTGACTGCCTTGGAAATTGGAGGCAATTATTCCATTTCCAGTGTTGTTTTCTGCTTCTTTATATGGCTTTAAGTCTAGAATTGCTAAATGTAGCTCTAGGAGTAAGTTTGGTTGCTAGTCTGTCTCAAGGTTATTAAAATAAGTGAAATGTAGGGTGAAAATGAGAGAAAATATTGATTTGTAGAGACTTCCCTGAAAGAGGTGTATGACAACTTCTGCTGAATCTGTTTGTATATATAGCATCCCAGTGTCTTCCTGTCAAACTACCTGCCTCCCAGGATGTATGTGAGGTACCAAGGAAACACAACTAAAGCCAACTGTTTAAAAGAAGACCATTCTTTATGGAGTACTAAGCTCTTTTATAAGACTAAGTTAGATGTGGGGAATTCTTAGATAAATAGGCTCACGGACGCTAAATTCTACCCAGTTTGCTCTCATTACACAGATATCCATAAGAGCCTTGGATTTTGTATGTCTATAAAGACAGTGTTTGTAATTGAGCTTTGTACTCTTTGTAGGGTCGGCATATGATAGGTTCCCCTCATAACGATAACAGAATCTTACATCTAGTGAACATGTAGGAGTAAATATTTAAACCATGTGTGAGGGAGGAAAAAAAGAAACATCGTGGAGCTTTTCTTTGTGCTGTGCAGTTATGGATTATCTTTGCTGGCTGGATAGTTATTTCAGATTTTTGTGGTCTCTCATGTCCTGGATTATAGGGAGTCTTGTAAATGGGTTTCATATGGTAGCTGGTGACTCTGAAGGACTCTATTTTAAGATAATTAACTTCACAGTTTTAAGTTAGATCTATGCCGCTCACAGAATGAAGTCATTTTTATTTAGGTATGATTTTATTAGGTTAGCTAATACCTATAGGAACACTGAATATTTGCTTTGATTTACCTCTGTATCACCTTTACTTAAATATTGCACAAGAAAAACAAGGACATAAGGGTAACCATTCTGGATCAGATGCACAGGCAGCATTTGGTGTCTGGTGCGGCACCCAGTGACGCGTTAAGTTCTTTGATAAGAGACGGTAGAGATATACAGGGAGCACCAGACTACCATAGCCTCGGGTTTCACTTACTCCCTCATTCTTCATCACCTAAGTGTGCTCATAATTTTGCAGCCATGAACATCCCTTTGTCACGCTCCTGACTTGTTGCTTGCGTCTGCTGATGCATCTAGTTTCATTGCTCTCATGAAAACCAGTCTGCATTTTATCATATCATTCAGAAGTGCTCTATTTTGGTAGAAAAGAGTAAACCACGCCCCCCGCCCCCCGAACCTGTGGCTACATCATACAGAGAAAAAAAAGCAGTTTTTCCTCTTTCTATCCTTTAAAAATCTCCCCAAAATGTATTGAGGCAGGAATCGCAACAGGATCTCCCTACCTCCAAAGCGGTAACTTTACCACATACAGTCAAATAAGGCTTTGTCTAGATAAGCATCTTCTGATCCTACAGATTCCCTAAAACCATCACTGTGTCCAGCCTGTCCCACCCTTTTGGGAGCAATGTGCTCCACAATTAACTGTAAGTGAAAGAAATGATCAGGACCAAAAGGAACATAAGAACTACAGCTGTGCTCCTGGCGAGAGCAATACTTGCTACAGTTTATCCAGAAAGCCTTCTTTTCTTTTTTTTTTTTTTAACATCTATATTGGAGTATAATTGCTTTACAATGGTGTGTTAGTTTCTGCTGCATAACAAAGTGAATCAGCTATACGTATATACATATCCCCATATCCCCTCCCTCTTGCATCTCACTCCCAGCCTCCCTATCCCACCCCTCTAGGTGGTCACAAAGCACCGAGTTGATCTCCCTGTACTGTGCGGCTGCTTCCCACTAGCTATCTATTTTACACCTGGTGGTGTATATATGTCAATGCTACTCTCTCACTTCGTCCCAGCTTACCCTTCCCCCTCCCTGTGTCCTCAAGTCCATTCTCTACATCTGTGTCTTTATTCCTGTCCTGCCCCTAGGTTCTTCAGAGCCATTTTTTTTTTAGATTCCATATGTATGTGTTAGCATACGGTATTTGTTTTTCTCTTTCTGACTTACTTCACTCTGTATGACAGACTCTAGGTCCATCCACCTCACTACAAATAACTCAGTTTCGTATCTTTTTATGACTGAGTAATATTCCATTGTATATATGTGCCACATCTTCTGTATCTTTTCATCTGTCGATGGACACTTAGGTTGATTCCATGTCCTGGCTATTCTAAATAGTGCTGCAATGAACATTGGGGTACATGACTTTTTTTGAATTATGGTTTTCTCAGCGTATATGCCCAGTAGTGGGATTGCTGGGGTCATATGGTAGTTCTATTTTTAGTTTTTTAAGAAACCTCCATACTGTTCTCCATAGTGGCTGTATCAATTTACATTCCCACCAACAGTGCAAGAGTGCCCTTTTCTCCACACCCTCTCCAGCATTTATTGTTTGTAGATTTTTTGATGATGGCCGTTCTGACCGGTGTGAGGTGATAGATACCTCATTGTAGTTTTGATTTGCATTTCTCTAATGATTAGTGATGTTGAGCATCCTTTCATGTATTTGTTGGCCATCTGGATGTCTTCCTTGGAGAAATGTCTATTTAGGTCTTCTGCCCATTTTTGGATTGGGTCGTTTGTTTTTTTGATATTCAGCTGCATGAGCTGCTTGCATATTTTGGAGATTAATCCTTTGTCAGTTGCTTCGTTTGCAAATATTTTCTCCCATTCTGAGGGTTGTCTTTTCATCTTGCTTATGGTTTCCTTTGCTGTGGAAAAGCTTTTAAGTTTCATTAGGTCCCGTTTGTATATTTTTGTTTTTATTTCCATTTCTCTAGGAGGTGAGTCAAAAAGGATCTTGCTGTGATTTATGTCATAGAGTGTTCTGCCTATGTTTTCCTCTTCTCTGGCCTTACATTTAGGTCTTTAATCCATTTGGAGTTTATTTTTGTGTATGGTGTTAGGGAGTGTTCTAATTTCATTCTTTTACATGTAGCTGTCCAGTTTTCCCAGCACCACTTATTGAAGAGGATGTCTTTTCTCCATTGTATATTCTTGCCTCCTTTATCAAAGATAAGGTGACCATATGTGCATGGGTTTATCTCTGGGCTTTCTCTCCTGTTCATTGATCTATATTTCTGTTTTTTTGCTAGTACCATGCTGTCTTGATTACTGTAGCTTTGTAGTATGGTCTGAAGTCAGGGAGCCTGATTCCTCCAGCTCCGTTTTTCTTTCTCAAGATTGCTTTGGCTACTTGGGGTCTTCTGTGTTTCCATACAGATTGTGCAATTTTGGTTCTAGTTCTGTGAAAAAAGCCATTGGTCGTTTGATAGGGATTGCATTGAATCTGTAGATGGCTTTGGGTAGTATAGTCATTCTCACAATGGTGATTCTTCCAATCCAAGAACATGGTATGTCTCTGTATCTGTTTTTATCATCTTTCATTTCTTTGATCAGTGTCTTATAGTTTTCTGCATACAGGTCTTTTGTCTCCTTAGGTAGGTTTATACCTAGGTATTTTATTCTTTTTTTTTTTTTTTTAATTTATTTATTTATGGCTGTGTTGGGTCTTCGTTTCTGTGCGAGGGCTTTCTCTAGTTGTGGCGAGCGGGGGCCACTCTTCATCGCGGTGCGCGTGCCTCTCACTTTCGCGGCCTCTCTTGTTGCGGAGCACAGGCTCCAGACGTGCAGGCTCAGTAATTGTGGCTCACGGGCCCAGTTGCTCCGCGGCATGTGGGATCCTCCCAGACCAGGGCTCAAACCCGTGTCCCCTGCATTGGCAGGCGGATTCTCAACCACTGCGCCACCAGGGAAGCCCTATTTTATTCTTTTTGTTGCAATGGTAAATGAGAGTGTTTCCTTAATTTCTCTTTCAGATTTTCCATCATTAGTGTACAGGAGTGTGAGAGATTTCTGTGCATTAATTTTGTATCCTGCTACTCTACCAAATTCATTGATTAGCTCTAGTAGTTTTCTGGTAGCATCTTTAGGATTCTCTATGTATAGTATCAAGTCGTCTGCAAACAGTGACAGTTTTACTTCTTCTTTTCCAATTTGGATTCCTTTTATTTCTTTTCATTCTCTGATTGCTGTGGCTAAAACTTCCAAAACTATATTGAATAATAGTGGTGAGAGTGGGCAACCTTGTCTTGTTCCTGATCTTAGAGGAAATGGTTTCAGTTTTTCACCAGTGAGAATGATATTGGCTGTGGGTTTGTATATATGGCCTTTATTATGTTGAGGTACATTCCCTCTATGCTTACTTTCTGGAGAGTTTTTATCATAAATGGGTGTTGAATTTTGTCAAAAGCTTTTTCTGCATCTATTGAGATGATCATATGGTTTTTCTCCTTCAATTTGTTAGTATGCTTTATCACATTGATTGATTTGCATATATTGAAGAATCCTTGCATTCCTGAGATAAACCCCACTTGATCATGGTGTATGATCCTTTTAATGTGCTGTTGAATTCTCTTTGCTAGTATTTTGTTGAGGATTTTTTCATCTATGTTCATCAGTGGTATTGGCCTGTAGTTTTCTTTTTTTGTAGTATCTTTGTTTGGTTTTGGTATCAGTGTGATGGTGGGCTCGTAGAATGAGTTTGGAAGTGTTCCTCCCTCTGCTATATTTTCGAAGAGTTTGAGAAGGATAGGTGTTATCTGTTCTCTAAATGATTGATAGAAATCACCTGTGAAGCCATCTGGTCCTGGGCTTTTGTTTGTTGGAAGATTTTTAACCACAGTTTCAATTTCAGTGCTTGTAATTGATCTGTTTATATTTTCTATTTCTTCCAGGTTCAGCCTCGGAAGGTTGTACTTTTCTAAGAATTTGTCCGTTTCTTCCAGGTTGTCCATTTTATGGCATACAGTCACTTGCAGTAATCTCTCATGATCCTTTGTTTTTATTCAGTGTCAGTTGTTACTTCTCCTTTTTCATTTCTAATTGTGTTGATTTGAGTCTTTTCCCTTTTTTTCTTGATGCGTCTAGCTAATGGTTTATCAATTTTGTTTATCTTCTCAAAGGACCAGCTTTTAGTTTTATTGATGTTTGCTATCGTTTCCTTCATTTTTTTTTCATTTATTTCCTGCTGATCTTTATGATTTCTTTCCTTCTGCTAAATTTGGGGTTTTTTGTTCTTCTTTCACTAATTGCTTTAGGTGTAAGGTTAAGTTGTTTATTTGAGATGTTTCTTGTTTCTTAAGGTAGGATTGTATTGCTATAAACTTCCCTCTTAGAACTGCTTTTGCTCATCCCGTAGGTTTTGGGTCGTCGTGTTTTCATTGTCATTTGTTTCTAGGTATTTTTTGATTTCCTCTTTGATTTCTTCAGTGATCTCTTGGTTATTTAATAACATATTGTTTAGCCTCCATTTGTTTGTATTTTCTGCAGACTTTTTCCTGTAATTGATATCTAGTTTCATAGTACTGTGGTCAGAAAAGATACTTGATATGATTTCAATTTTCTTAAATCTACCAAGGCTTGATTTGTGACCCAAGATATGATCTATCCTGGAGAATGTTCCATGAGCACTTGAGAAGAAAATGTATTGTGTTGTTTATGGACGGAATGTCCTATAAATATCAAAAAGTCCATCTTGTTTAATGTACCATTTAAAGCTTGTGTTTCCTTATTTATTTTCATTTTGGATGATGTGTCCATTGGTGAAAGTGGGGTGTTAAAGTCCCCTACTATGATTGTGTTACTGTTGATTTCCCCTTTTATGGCTGTTAGCATTTGCCTTATGTATTGAGGTGCTCATATGTTGGGTGCGTAAATATTTACAATTGTTCAATCTTCTTCTTGGATTGATCCCTTGATCATTATGTAGTGTCCTTCTTTGTCTCTTGTAATAGTCTTTGTTTTAAAGTCTATTTTGTCTGATATGAGAATTGCTACTCCAGCTTTCTTTTGATTTCCATTTGCATGGAATATCTTTTTCCATCCCCTCACTTTCAGTCTGTATGTGTCCCTAGATCTGAAGTGGGTCTCTTGTAGACAGCATATGTCCGGGTCTTGTTTTTGTATCCATTCAGCCAGTGTGTATGTTTTGGTGGGAACATTTAATCCATTTACATTTAAAGTAATTATTGATATGTATGTTCCTATTACCATTTTCTTATTTGTTTTGGGTTTGTTTTTGTAGGTCTTTTCCTTCTCTTGTGTTTTCTGCCTAGAGAAGTTCCTTTAGCATTTGTTGTAAAGCTGGTTTGGTGGTGCCGAATTCTCTTAGCTTTTGCTTGTCTGTAAAGGTTTTAATTTCTCCATCAAATCTGAATGAGATCCATGCTGGGTAGAGTAATCTTGATTGTAGGTTTTTCCCTTACATCTCTTTAAATATGTCCTTCCACACCCTTCTGGCTTGCAGAGCTATTGAAAGATCAGCTGTTAACCTTATGGGGATTCCCTTGTATGTTATTTGTTGCTTTTCCGTTGCTGCTTTTAATATTTTTTCTTTGTATTTAATTTTTGATAGTTTGATTAATATGTGTTTTGGCATGTTTCTCCTTGGATTTATCCTGTATGGAACTCTCTGCACTGCCTGGACTTGATTGACTATTTCCTTTCCCGTATTATGGAAGTTTTCAACTATAACCTCTTCCAATATTTTCTCAGTCCCCTTCTGTTTCTCTTCTTCTTCTGGGACCCTGATAATTCGAATGTTGGTGTGTTTAATGTTGTCCCAGAGGTCTCTGCGACTGTCTTCAATTCTTTTCATTCTTTTTTCTTTATTCTGCTCTGCAATAGTTATTTGCACTATTTTATCTTCCAGGTCACTTATCTGTTCTTCTGCCTCATTTATTCTGCTATTGGTTCCTTCTAGAGAATTTTTAATTTCATTTATTGTGTTGTTCATCATTGTTTGTTTGCTCTTTAGTTCTTCTAGGTCCTTGTGAAACGTTTCTTGTATTTTCTCTATTCTATTTCCAAGATTTTGGATAATCTTTACTATCATTAACCTGAATTCTTTTTCAGGTAGACTGCCTAGTTCCTCTTCATTTGTTTGGTCTGGTGGGTTTTTCCCTTGCTCCTTCATCTGCTGTGTATTTCTCTGTCTTCTCATTTTGCTTAACTTACTGCGTTTGGGGTCTCCTTTTCACTGGCTGCAGGTTCATAGTTCCCGTTGTTTTTGGTGTCTGCCCCCAGTGGGTAAGGTTGGTTCAGTGGATTGTTTAGGCTTCCTGCTTGAGGGGACTAGTGCCTGTGTTCTTGTGGATGAGGTTGGATCTTGTCTTTCTTGTCGGCAGGACCACGTCCAGTGGTGTGTTTTGGGCTGTCTGTGAACTTAGTATGATTTTAGGCAGCCTCTCTGCTAATGGGTGGGGTTGTGTTCCTGTCTTGCTAGTTGTTGGGCATGGGGTGTCCAGCACTGGAACTTGCTAGTTGTTGGTCATGGGGTGTCCAGCACTGGAACTTGCTGGTTGTTGGGTGGAGCTGGGTCTTAGCGTTGAGATGGTGATCTCTGGGAGAGCTCTCACTGATTGATATTATGAGGGGCTGGGAGGTCTCTGGTGAACCAATGTCCTGAACTTGGCTCTCCCACCTCAGAGTCTCAGGCCTGACACCCAGCTGGAGCACCAAGACCCTGTCAGCCACACGGCTCTGTTGGCTGGAGAGCAGCAACCCCAGCATTGACCTCTCCTCTGGCCATTCATGTCAGGTGGGCACAGTGTGCCTATGCAGTTGTTTGTTTTCAAATCTTCATTCAGTTGATGTTAACATGTAAACCTGGGATGGGAGATACCAGGTGGTGCAAGTTTCAGGGAAACCCTCTTTCCACGCACAGCCAAGCTGCCCAACTCCATGGGGGCGCACTTCGCCTTGCATTTAGCCTGAGCAGTATCCCTCATGCAATCCCAATGGGCTCTGTCCACATCCAGAAAGCCTTCCTTGAACACATCTCCAGTCCTGCACTGGTCAAGGTGCCCTTCTTTTCTGCTCTTATGGTATATGAGTAAGCCTCTAAAGAACAAATTATCACAGAATATTGTAATTTGCTATTTACATGGCTAACCCCTCTTGAACTCCTTTTGTGTATGCAGCAGATCTAACTCATCTTCTGTTCACCAACATGAAGCCCAGTTTTTGGACCATGGCATCTAGTAAATGGTGGGTATCCAGTACCCTCCTTGAAGGAATGGCCTCTTTGTATCCCAAGGACTCTAGGTTTTTACTTGATACGTGGAAGGAACCCAATAAATGTTTTGTCAAAAAAAGTCAGTTGAAGTACAATTACTTTAGAATCGTTAACAATCTTGGTGATGTGATGGATGCCTTTTGTTTCATGGATGAGAGGACTGGGGCCTGGAGGGGTGGAGTCCGTTTGTCCTTCCTCCAGCAGCACATCACTAGCCACTGGAGTTAAAGCCAAGTGCAATGATTTATAGCTCAATGTTCTTTTCACTGCAAATTGGTGGCTGCCTGGAGTTTACTGGCATTACGGAAACAAACACATAATGAAAATCGCCAAAATAACATCTTATGTGTGCAAAACACTTTAGACGTTACAAAGCATTTTAATAAACATTCTCTCACTTGCTTCTTGTGTTATCTCAGTGAGGTCAATAAGGAAGATCGTATTTTTCTTGAATAAATAAGGAAGCAGAGATTCAGAGAAGCTAGTGATTTGCCCAGAGTTTAGGACTCAAATCCTTATTTTCTGTTGAGGGCTCTTTCTTTCACGTGGCTGTCTTCTGGTGCTGTGAGAAGGAACTGATATTTCCAAGGAGAGTTTATCCCAGTGATTACAGAGAATTTACCATCCAAAAAATATTAGAATTGGGCAGGGACCTTTTCAGAACACTCTAGAAATGAAGCTTATATAGGATTGGATTGGCTGTGAATATGGAAAGGTAAGCTACAGTCTGTTATAGAATGTTTTTCTCCTGGGATAGAGTGAGGATAAGTAAGGTGAGAACTTTTAAATTGGAAAAAAATAAATAAAAAGTACAGAGAATAAGCACATGGCCAAGAAGTGATAGATTTGTGTGTTCAGGATTCAAAAGTGGGAAGACATCTTTGCTATGAAATAAAATAAGACTTAGTTTTTTCTTGGGAAGATAGTTCTCAGCTTGGTGTGTCTCATTCTTCCTATTGGCTGAGATCTTCACATCCATTACACCTTAAGAGCGGCTGCACAGGACCTCACAAATAAAAGGGCTCTGCACTTGGATTAACACTGTGCTGTTCCCCACTGGGGGGTCTTCATAACTTTTGAACAACAGGCTCCCCATTTTCATTGTACATGGAAACCCACAAGTGATGTAGCCAGTTCTGGTTAAGAGACTGGGGCTCTGCCATTTTTTAACAATTATGTGGGATTTCTTTCCTCCTTTGCAGGTGATTAATTCTTCAGGATAGAGAAATCTTTGTACCATGATGCATACTTCCTATTAAAAAAAATAGAGATGATTGCAAAGGTAGTAGCAGACATGAAAAGTAAGCAAAAATGATAAGCCTAAAGTGATTCTGTTAAATCTTTTCTTTATGATCAGTTTCCTAATGATCAACAAATGATCAAGTGTCAAGAATTAGGATTTTTGAAATGATCAGGTAAATCCTTTATCTTGAATTTCTGTACATTAAGTGATCACTCTTCATATTGGGAAGATGATTGTGACTGAACAATCCTGAGAGCTTGTTGTGGGTGAAGATGTCATTTTTCTTCTAAATAACTTGCATCCTTACCCAGAAATTTTGAAGAGCCAGTATAAAACCAGTAAGAATCCTTGAGCTTGCACAGCTGCCCCTTCTTGCCAGATGTCTCAAAGTTCCTTCTCCTCCTATTCCTCCTGCTGTCCCTTGATAATGGATTGTTTTTATCAAACTTTATATTACTTCTCAGATCTCTCTTGGGATGGTTTGACAAAAAACTTGAAGAAGAAAATTGAAAAACTGCTTTGTACATCTTTGTGTTTAATCTGTCTTACAGTGTCTATTAAGACAATAATAGGGAAAGTGTTTGTTGGGATTATATCTAATATTGATTTAGATATTATCCTTCCTTGGGAAGCTCTGCTGAGTGTACACATAAAAGGATATCAGTCCTCTAACAATAAACACAAGAAACTTCTGGGAAAAAAGTTTTTCTTTCTCTAGACTCAAATGATAAATACTACATTTTTTTTTTTTTTTTTTGGAGTAATAATCATATGGCTGCTTTCCACCTCTGGTCCACCATGATCTTTTCTCTTCCACCTCCTATAATACTGAATTTGGACCAACATATGTTTATCAGTTCGCTCGTCCATTAACAAAACAAAGAAAAGTATGCTAAATGTTAGGCATGGGGGAGGGGTAGGGAAGGACCTATTATACTACTTAATCATGATTAGTCTTGATAGCTCCCTAGGAGTTTCAGGTGTGTGTGTTTGAACTTCTTTGATGATGTGAAGCATTTGAGGACAAAATGTGTCTTACACACTTTGGATTGGATATTGCGAACAGAATATGCTCCATGAAAACTTCCTGGGTTGAATTCAGTTTGAAAGAGAAGCTGAATTACTTTCTGACTTGTAGGCATTAAGAACTCAAAGGATATGAGTTAGGGAAGAAAAAGGGCTGATGCGTGTTTACTAAAAGGTGGAGGAACTTTCTTGTGTGAGTGAAATCGGAGGGTGATTTTAGCACAGCCCATAATGCCAGAGAACAAGACAGAAATATACCCATTGTAAAGCTATTGTACTCCAATAAAGATATTTTTAAAAAATTAAAAGAAATATACTTACAGAGAGTAGAAACTGTTATGTGAAATGAGAGATCCTGAAGTTTTAAAGGAAGGTTTTAGCTGGGGAAATGAAAGAACGTTTCAGAGTTTTATGAAAAAATAAATTATAGGTTGTAATTATGCAGACTGCTCTCAAGTCAGACAGAGAAGGGAAAATATTATGTCTGCAGTAACTGTGAGAGTAAAGATAAAGAAAAAGACTGCAGGGCTTAACGGTCTTCTCTTGTCAAGGATGTTAGAAAGTCCTAAGCAATGTTAAAGCAGGAGAAATAGAGATAAAACAAGAAGCCATAGATGCAGCAATGTCATTGAAAAAAATCACACTGTAATTGGATCCTTGGCTTTGGTGGGACCCTAATGCTATTCAACAACTTTCCCACACCTGGATGAACCACAGAATCACCTGGTGAATTTTTGACAAAGAGAGATTCCAACATCCCTCACCTCATATGGTGAATCTTTCAGAGGTGGGAACCAGGTGAGTTTGGCATAAGCTGCTATTAGTGAGCCTTTATTAGTTCCTAACAGTTACCCCATTCTCATTATTTTTCTCTTGAGTTTCTACAAACCATCTCCTTGATTATTTATCCGACAACTTGAAATTCATTATTCTGCTATCTTCAAAATGTGTATTCCCCCCACCGTACCCCCCTTTTAAAAGCTAGGCTGTTTGCCTGGGCCTGCTCTCCTGCACCCCAACATTTTCCAGGCTTGCTCCAAGATCACCACAGAAGTTCTGCAGTCACATCTGTGAGTTCCTTCTGTGAACTTGGATAAGGTTCATTTAGGCCCACAGACACGAACACATATAAAGCAACTAGATGCTCTTCTTTAGTTTTGTTTTGTTTTTTTAACATCTTTATTGAAGTATAATTGCCTTACAATGGTGTGTTAGCTTCTGCTTTATAACAAAGTGAATCAGTTATACACATACAATATGTTCCCATATCTCTTCCCTCTTGCATCTCCCTCCCTCCCACCCTCCCCATCCCACCCCCCGCAGGCGGTCACAAAGCACGGAGCTGATCTCCCTGTGCTATGTGGCTGCTTCCCACTAGCTATCTACTTTACATTTGGTAGTGTATATATGTCCATGACACTCTCTTACCCTGTCACATCTCACCCCACCCCCTCCCCATATCCTCAAGTCCATTCTCTAGTAGGTCTGTGTCTTTATTCCCGGCTTCTTTAGTTTTATCACCTGTCTGAGGCTTCAGTTCCTTCTGATCTGTTGTTTTGTGGCTTAGTTTGAAGATCATTTGCACTGATAGGGAAGGTGGGAGCAAACAGAATGCTAACAGTTTCTTGTTCTCTCTTACTATAATATCTGCCCCAAGGGGGATGTGATTCATTCCTTGCATTCACTCTAAACATACGTTAACAATTCCTTTTACTGTCCTCTGCATTTTTCTCCAGCTTGAGCTCACTCTCAGATTTAACCCCTCCTGACAGGATTCTTACCTGATCCTCTTTGTATTGGTTTTCGATTGTGCTTTTTTCCTCTTCTTTTGTAGCATCCCTGTGTCATCAGCTACATGCCACTCTTTACATGCCCAACTCCTCCACTGCATTTTTACTCATCTATGTAATTTTCAATTCTACTGTCAACATTTTATTGTTGAATGCCTCACTTCTCCATTAAGCCATCTTTTTTCCTTAGACTCTGGTCATGGGACTATATCATTCTTTCCTCTGATCTTTCAGAAATGTGTGTGCCCAAAATCTTGAGAAGTATGGTCTGGGTCCTCCCTAGGCCTGTAGAATCAGAAACTCTGGGCGTGGCTCCTGGGAATCTGGTGATTAGAAAGTTTGAATGTTTGGGAATGACTCTGCCCAACATCTCTTTCCCTGGCTCTTATGAAAATGAAGGAGCACTTTCTTTCAAGTTTTCCATCACTTTAACTTTGCTTTATTGGTCCAGAGTAATAGCTTCAGTCATTAACCCCTCCAATTTCTGAAAGATTAAATTGTCAGCAAATTAATAATTCATCTGATGTTCTGCTTTTAGGAGAGCACAACTTTTGAAGATAACTTGTATTTCTCAAAACACTACTATATCTTCCCTCCCTGACAAGATATGACATATAGAAGTGAAATATTATGCATTTCCTTTGGCTGCCTAGGTTGTCTGTAATGTATTTCCATTAGAATCATAACAAGTGAGTTTGGTTTTGGTTTCTTTTTCGACTGAGTGCAAAGAGTTGAGTAAGCAGTAATCCTTAGTTCATAGCTCTGTCATCATTTGTCTACACATATCCCTTCCTTGTTGAGTTTCTCTCCCCTTCTTTTACCCCTCGTCCATGCTCCTTTTCCCTTTTCCTCCACGTATGCTCACTGTGAAGTGTATGGTATATATTCATAAATAATTAAAGTTGTTTTGTGTAGATATTTTTAATTCACAGGAATGATATTTTGCTCTGAATATCATTCTTTCCTTTTTTCCACTCAACATTGTTTTTTTGTTTTTTTTAAAATTATTATTTATTTAGTTGGCTGTGTCGAGTCTTCATTTCTGCGCGAGGGCTTCCTCCAGCTGCGGCAAGCAGGGGCCACTCTTCAAAGCGGTGTGCAGGCCTCTCACTATCGTGGCCTCTCTTGTTACAGAGCACAGGCTCCAGACACGCAGGCTCAGCAGTTGTGGCTCATAGGCCTAGTTGCTCCGCGGCATGTGGGATCTTCCCAGACCAGGGCTCGAACCCGTGTCCCCTGCATTAGCAGGCAGATTCTCAACCACTGCGCCACCAGGGAAGCCCTCCACATTGTTTTTAATGTCTGTTCCACATAATGCTATATCAATCTGTTCCTTTAATTATGTTATAGTATATGCATACTATATTTTACTTCTACAATCTATCCCCTGCTACTTCCAACCCCCTTTTGCCACACAAAGAAATTAAGAAACATCCTCATACATACTCCCTAAAGGATCTGAGGAAATTTCTCTGGCTTAGAAGCATGAGAGTCCCAAAATAAATGCATCCTTTCTTTACTAAATGCTGCCAGGTTGCATCCCCAAATCACAGTATTGACACATATTTTCATCTCCCAAGGTGTTCACCTATATTTGGTATTATCCACCTTTCTAATTTTTGTCATTCTGATGCATATCAAGTTATATTTCATTGTTTTAATATGGCTTTCTCTCGTGAGTTTGGGCATTGTTTTTGTTTTTTTTATAAATTTATTTATTTTTATTTATTTTTGGCTGCGTTGGGTCTTTGTTGCTGCACACAGGTTTTCTCTAGTTGCAGTGAGCGGGGGCTACTCTTTGTTGTGGTGCATGGGCTTCTCATTGCGGTGGCTTCTCTTGTTGTGAAGCACGGGATCTAGGCGCATGGGCTTCAGTAGTTGTGTCTCGTGGGCTCTAGAGCACAGGCTCAGTAGTTGTGGCTCACGGGCTTAGTTGCTCTGTGGCATGTGGGACCTTCCTGGACTAGGGCTCGAACCTGTGTCCCCTGCATTGGCAGACAGATTCTTAACCACTGCGCCACCAGGGATGCCCTGGGCATTGTTTTATATGCTTCTTAACTCTTAGGGCTTCTCCTTCTGTAATTTCTTTGTTTATATCCTTTGTCCATTTTTCATTGGATTTCTTTTTTGTTCTTTTGGATTTTCTTTTTTCTTATCAATTCATAATTTTTTTATTGAATTTGTCAGTAGCATACATCATAAAAAAGAAATCCTTAGTTTTATAGTGGTTCAATCCACCATATTATTTTCATTGGAGTTGGTTACAATTTGGGCTCTTAGGGCCTTAAGAAATCTTTCTCCACTCCCTAGGTCACAAAGATTCCTGCACTTTCTTCTATTTGGTTGATGGGCTTATCTTTTAAGTGTATGTCTTTAATGCATTTGCATTCCACTTTGGTTTATAGTATAAGGATGTAGAAATCCAGCTTTATTTTTTCTTAACATAGTGAGGAAATTTTCCCGGCACCAGCCAATAAATAGCATATTCATTTCTCTGAGGATTGCAGTGTCCTGGGAGGGCATGCAGTATAGTGGTCAGGAGCATGGTCTCTGGGGCCCAAATGTCCGGGTCTGAATCCCAGCTCTGTCACCCACCAGCTTTGTGACGTAGGCAACTATGGAACAGTGCTCCGAGTCTCAGTGAGGAAGAAATGAGATGTCCCAGGCACAGTGAAAGCACTCAGTTTGTGTTGTTATTTACTAAGTTCTTCTATATACATGGATCTATTGCAGTCTTATTATTCTCTACTCAGTTTCAATGGTGTCTTTTTGTGTGTGTATGCCAGTATATGTAACTGTGCCCTTCTAATATGTGTTGTATACCTGCCTCGATCCTTTCTTCTCATCTTTGCTTCTTTCTTCACTGCCCCAACCCAGGATCACCTCCTCAGTTTTGTCGATTGAGAAAGTTGATTTTGTCCATATTTCCTTAATTGGACATAACTTGGACAACTGGTATAGAGAGGGAAACAAATCTTGGAAGAAACTAATGCATTCAACAGATTGCTGGGCTTCCCTGGTGGCGCAGTGGTTAAGAATCCGCCTGCCAATGCAGGGGCATGGGTTCAAGTCCTGGTCTGGGAAGATCCCACATGCCACAGAGCAACTAAGCCCATGCATCACAACTACTGAACCTGTGCTCTGGAGCCCACTAGCCACAACTCCTGAGCCCGCGAGCCACAACTACTGAGCCCCTGTGCCGCAACTACTGAAGCCTGCACACCTAGAGCCTGTGCTTCACAACAAGAGAAGCCACTGCAATGAGAAGCCCGCACACCGCAATGAAGAGTAACCTCCCTTGCTGCAAGTAGAGAAAGTCCATGTGGAGCAATGAAGACCCAACGCAGCCAAAAATAAATAAATAAAATTAATTTATTAAAAAAAAAAGATTGCAAAGGCAATTTCTTAATTACAGTGGGATATATAATTGTCAAGCAGACCCAGGTACTTGGGTTTTTTTGAATACCTACACATTCTTCTCTGATGGAGAGTGTATTTGGGAAGCATTTCAGAGTCAGGAGCTCATGGAACCAGAGTATGTGGTAGATGGGAGATCTAATATCTTCACACCATATAGCCAGGGACATATGCATACTATAAAATATAATATCCCATAGTGGAGATATGGTTACCTGCCAAGCAGGGCAGAAAGCTTAGTGTTACCCCAATCACTCTCTCCTCTGGATGGTGCTGAGGACATACTGACAGAGTCTTCCTTGCCTACTCCCCTCTCTGCTCCCACCCTTGCATACACTTCAGCAGACACATCATTTCTTACACGTTCATCCTCAGGTTTATCAACACCACTGATTAAGCCTCAGCCAACTTCCTACATTCCAGCTACACACACACCTTGATTAGATTTCTACACCCTGGGTCTCATGGTGCCCTTAAGGTAATATCTTCAAATAGTTAATTTCATCCCTGTGGGTGAGTTCTACTAGGAAGACAAGGCTTTTCTCAAGTTCAGGAGATAACCTGTTGTCCCATTTTGCTTCTTTCCATGTCATACATCGTGGCCATATAGAATAGGGTTTTGTTTTATCTGGTTACTTTTCACTCTCCCCTTTAAGGTCATCTCTGGCCAACAAACCAGAGAAACATTCTTTCTAGTGCCTTTTAGTTGCCTCCACCCTAATTCATCTTCCTCACCCCTGTCTTACCTCTGCTCCCTCCCCAGGCCTCAAGCCAGTCTTCCTCTATCTTTAATTAGTATCCATCTGCTGGTACTTTAGTATCTTGGAGTTGGAGGGACAAAGAGTTGTGATCTTTAGAGTAATATTTTTTTTTAGGTTCAAACAGCTAAACCTTTCTCTGAATCCATTTAAACCCATTTGCTATTGGCCACCATTGAGTAACTTATGGCCCTGGGCGTTTGTGCAGCATCAAAATTTATTTCCAAAGATTCTTGCTAGAAGAAGCTAGTGACAATGAGAAGCAGTCACTGCTGATTCAGATACTTTATATCAATTGTTTTTCTGACTTGACACACAGAATTGAGTCACAGCATTAAATATAGGTATTATTATACAATTAATGTCAGAACAAAATAATAGCCTGCTTTATTTTGATTTTCACATTGCCATTGTGCTTATAGCTATTTATTGCTATTGTTCAGTCATAACTTACTTTGACTTCGTGTTCAATAGGTTCTGCAACAAATTTATAGTTAAATAACATTATATGTCTCATCTCAATCAGTCATACTGCTGTAATTCAGACAATAATGAAGTAAGCAGGGCACAGAATGTGTGTTTTGTTCCTCAGAGAGCATCTTGACAAGCCTGGGTCATAAAAGGAAAAACCCCAGCTCCCTTTTTGTTAATTTTCTATACCATCTGAATTTGGAGATTTATAATCTCTTAGGTAGTCAGTTTAGACACAACCAGCGTCTGTAATTTTAATCGTATCAGTAGCTTACACTTACATACTTTTAACTTGTCAAAGTGGTCACCTTCATTAGCTCACACTAGCTAGTTTTTGCAACATAAATTCAAGAATGAAGTATTATTGTATTTTGACACTGGGAGGATGGAGGATAGAGGGGAATAAATGGCCTGCCTAAGGTTACAGAGCACGGAAATTAGAAGCCAGCCCTCCTGACTTCTGCCCTTCCGCTGTGTCTCTGCGCTAGATTCCTGATGATGGAGCTCTTCTCTCAGGAAATGCTGTGGTTCCCAAGCATTGCAGGACCACATACATGACAGCATTAGAAAGGTCTAGAACAACCTTCCTTGTAGATACATGTGTGTGAAGTGGGTAGGCTTCCACCAAGGACTGACACTGGGAGAGCCTCTAACCCTTGCCAAAGCTGTGGGACTTCAAGTTCCCTAAGGGCCGTCTCCACTGCAGTAGGTTCGGAAAACTGCTGTTTAAGTGCTATGTTCTCTGCCAGTTCAATACAAGGAGCTGTTGGCAATAGCTAACAACGTAACTCTCCTTTAGGCTATGAGATTACCTCAAGCCCAGCTGAGACCTCAGGGACCAGGAAAGATTTAACAGAAGTCAGGGCATCACAGAACTTCCAGAACACAGACCTGCCCCAGAAGAGCCATCACAGTGGGGTGCCTTGATGGGAAGCCCAGGCAGTAGCGGGGTGAGCACTGGAGAGGAGAGGGGCCTTACCAACTGGTTTCATGGTTTTTTTTTCCAAGACTGATCCCTTTAAGTACTAGGATCTACCAACGTAAAATGAGTAGTTAAATGAGGTAAGACATATAAAGCCTTACACACAGTAAATTCTCAGTACCTCTTTGCAAGTAAGAAGGCAAAGCAGAGGGGTAGAAGTGCACGGAAATTAGATTTCAGCCTTAGAAAAACATACAGAAAGACCGAGAAGCAAAATGTGCCTCTTTTCTGGAGCCTGTTTTCCTCCTATCTCCCAGCCCATCTTGTAAGCACAGTGTAGACACCCTTTCTCGGAGTCAAATGCATCTGCCAGTTCTAAAATGGAGTAGAAATATGGAATTCTTAGAGATCTTCAAGTACATCAACCATGCCAGAAAAACAAAACAAGGAAGAGTATTTTACATTTGCCCATTGATTTTTATTTCAGAAGTTAAGATGCTCATAGTCATTCAAAGCTAAGTAAACTAAACTTCAGACCAAGCTTCACTATTCTAAAGCCCCATAGGTTAGCAATTTCCTGCATGAGTTTCCTCGAAAACCATTCATTTTCAGGATCTCCTCCTCTCACATCTCTTTTTTGTTAGTCATGATGTAAATAAGAGAGCTGGCATTCCCCAGTGTACTGTTTTCTTTGTCCCCTGTTATTCAAGCCTAGAAATTACATCTGAGTCCTCCTTGTTACAGGTGACAAACAGCATTTGTTTTGCATTTTGATGCAGTCAAATTCTCAGGTTCCAGTCTGTCAAACAAGCTTGGCCTGGGCTGGTAATCTCCCCGACTTTAATCCTCTCCATCTTTTATTTGTGTGGAGGCAGCTCAAGGCATTAGCCCTCTCAAAATTGCAAAGCCTCATTTTGTTTGCAACTCTTGAATATCGTATTACAAGGCAGCGTGTGATTTTTATTGTCAACTGGAGTATGCTTAAATGAAGTGTATGGATGCCTCAAGAGGGGCCACGAATTCCCTCAACATTTAACATGAGCTCTGGGAACGAAGACACTTATCTGCTAGGTAAGAATGTCAAGTGGCCGTGGCTACACTGACAGAAGTCTACGATTAGTTTAATTATAAGACCTACTCACATGTACTCATTTCTCAAGAAGCATGGAACGCTGCTCACTTTATTGGTAGTTTTTAAATCTTTTTCACCCAAGACCTCTCTTAGGACGTCTGCTGTGGCCTAGCAAGTCGAGACACTTTTTTCGGCCACATAGCATCAAAGCATTTTGTAGATAATGTCCCCACTTTCTTTCCCTTTTCGCTGCCCTCCAAGTGTCGCATCAAGGTTATGACTCCTCAAAAAAAAACTTCTTTTGATATACAAAGAAGGAAAAAAAAAAAACAAACCTAATATCATTTAGAAAAAACGTAATGATAGTTTGCTTTCATTAAATTTATCTCCTTTGGGGACTTAATCTTTGTGCCCAGGCATCTGAGAGACAACAGAGAGCATGTATCTTTCTAAAAGGAAAGGCATTCCAAGCACCGTGTGTTGTTACTCATGTCATTTATTATTTTCCTCGTATTATTCACACTGAAGTATTTAAGATAGACTTTGGGTGAATAAATTAATAAACTCTGTTGAAGAAAAGTGACGCTTGGCTATACTACCACACATGTGAATCACAGGGTGCTAATTCAGTAGTGTTTGAAAATAGGATTTTTTCCAGTCGTTTTGGAAAGAGGTAGAAGGAAAATGAGCACACAGAGTGGTCAGGTCTTGTGGTCTGTACTCAGTGGGAGGAAGTCAGTGACAAAATCAGCCAAGCAAGTAAAGCAAGAGATTATCTATGCATCTGTCTCTGTCTGTCTGTCTATCGATCTATCTTTATTTGGCTTGATCTCTGTGGAATTCCTTTAAATTCTTGTTTTTCTTTCCTCGTATTCAACTTAGGAAGCATGGAATTTAGTTTTAAATTCCACGAGCACCCATATAGTGATGGAAAGGAGAAATAGCTCATATTTTTGAGTTGGAGGAATTAGAATTTTAAATTTTTCCTGAATAATCCCCATAGGCTAATCATCAGGTGTTGACTCAACTCAAATTTGCTGTGCAGTGCTTAAATAGGCAGAGGTGAAGAATTCCCTACTTATATATAATGACAACCGAATGTTTTGTTCTATCAGTGGTTATTACAGCAGCTTATATTTATGAAGTATCTTTTTCTGAAGAGTTTAAAAGATTCTGTAATTTGCTGCATTTTATACGTGGGGACCCAGAGGAATAGGAATGTCACATCATGACCGAGGGACAGAGCTAATGCCAGAACACAGCTCTCTTAACTTCCAGGTTATTGCTTTATCTTATCATGTTGCCTGTCAGCATACAGATGACACTCAAATCTGTTTCCCTTCAATGCTATATTCACAGATTTTCTTTTTTTTTAACTGTGACTGATCCTCAGTGGACAGAGGCAACCAGGAGATCTAGCACTGAGTGACTAACCATCTGGATTCCACAGCCCTTGAAGTTTTGTCTGTGCCCCTGGGGGCATTTGAGGTGGCCCTAGGGCCATGTGGTTTCCCCGCTAATAACTGGTTGATGCTGTACTGCAATCAACCAGCAATAACTGGGTCTAGCTTTTAGTTGCTGTCACAGATCCCTAAGGGCATGGAAGCCGAACCATCACACTTGGTCTGAGAAGCTGTCAAGACAGAACCTTTGGTTCCACAGAGCCATCCTCTTGTTTATTTTGAGCGTCCCCCAGTATCTTTGTCTACCAGGAAGTCTGAGCTCTCCTAAAACTCCTTCTCGGTGAAAGCAGTGGCTTTTAGAAAAATGATCTCTGCCTCTAAAACCTTCACTGATATCTATTTTTAGTGCCTTTTATCTTCATGAATGATTTGAGCTGTATAAAACTGGTAAAGTTTGGAGACTTTAAAAAGAGTGCAGTGAGGATGATTCATTGATTTGTAAATCGGTTAGGACCTATAGTCTTCAAAGTTGAAGGCACCAGGGTTACATGGTGGAGAGAAGAGAAAGCTAAGAAAAAAATATAATAATCCTCTACTAGTGGTGTTTATATGATGAGTTACTCTTTAAACAGGGGTGATCAGATGGTTTCCATTCCCCTCTAAATGAAGAGAGAGTGGAAGGCAATAGATTTAAACTAAAGCATAGGGGATTTAAGTTAGGTAAAAGAAAGAATTTCCTGACAATAAGATTCTTAAAGCCTGGAATGGTTATCAAGAGAGGTTATGGAATCTTCTTATCTAGAGACCTTTAAAAACAATGTAGATTCCATCTGTCTGAGATGGTTTAGAGCAGACAGCCCTAAAAGCCTCTCAACGGATTAGATTATCTTTTTAAGGTTCTTTCTAGCTCTACGATAAACAAGGGGACTTGGAGTACTAGTAATTGGCCAATCAGTAAACATGGCAGTGGCAAAAACCATCTTGACCCTCCAAATAACCAACTTTACAATTACCAATTTAAGTGGGTTTGTCCTGAGACCTGCTTAAAAGTTTCATAAGAAACTCAGCATTTCTCCCAGTTTGTTGCTATTTGGTTTTACAGGGAGTTTTTAATGTGCAGAGTGTTTGAGTTTACAAAGTTAAGTCAGTTGATCCTTTACTGTTTTATTCCTTTTGTTGCTTTAATGTTAAAGCTTTCACAGTTAAATTATTATAGTTTTGTAAAGTGATTTATAAATAAGGACTGTCACTGTGGTATTTATTTATATTAGTAAAAAACTGGAAACAACGTAAAAATCCAACATAAGGGGATTCATCACAATAATTTGGTATGTCCAAGTGATGGAATATTGTACAGCCATTAAAATTTTTTAAATTCAGGAATATTTACTTACCTGGAGAAATGCTTTATGTGGAAAAAAATAGCATTAATAATCACATATCCATGGCATGATTTCAAATGTCTTTATACAAGAAAATAAAATTCTGGGAATAAAATACACCAGTATTGGTGAGATATTGGTGATAGAATAACAAGGGCTTTTGTGTTTTCACTGGAAACTTTTTTTTTTTTAAGTCTTTTAAATTTTCTGTAGCATATATGGCTATCTCTTACTATCAGGTTTAAAATTTATAAAATAAATTCAAATCTAAAACATAATCGCATACTTCAGATACATAACTAACATCATCATTGTGGTCTTCCCTTTAATTACCTCTCTAAGATTTCTAAAGTTGTTATAGAACATTTGACTGTTAGGCTTGGCATAGCCTCAGAGAGGCACTGTGTCTATTTGTAATGCAAATTGTGGATCTGTTCTCAATTCAGAAGGCTTGGATGAAAGAAACAAAACAAAACAACAACAACAACAACAAAACACCCCATAATGTTGAAGAGCTCTCGTAACTCCCCTTTATCACTTGTCTTCCCCTGGACTCAGGGAATGAATCAGAAGTTAGTGTGTTTCATAGCCTATGCTTCAGTTCTTTCTCCTGGCAAAACACTCTACAACATAAGTTCTTGTGTTGTTAAGTTTGATGGGACTCTGTTGCATATTTCAAGTGTAGATATAGCTTTGCCTACTTAAGTAGCTTGGTAAGCTCTTGCCCTCTCTTCCGTGGCTGCAGGAAATAACAGGTGGTTTAGAGAGTGTGCAGCTATCGACTGACAGGATTGTGTGAAATACGTTAGTATTAACATGCACTGCCTACGATGAAATTTAGCATGGAGAAATCGTGAGTTTGGAATTTACTCAATGTCCAGTTCTTACTATATTACATATGCTGGCTATCCAGCCACCGCTGCCAACCACCATTACTCTCCTATTTCAGATACTTATTATCTCTCACCTGGACTAGGTCTACCAACATCTAGGCACCTAACTGGTCTACCAGCACCCAGCATCTTTCCCCTGTGCTCCATCTTCCAGCTGACAGCAGGGAAGATCTTTCTCAATTCCAGTAGTCATGTCACCATCCTTCAGTAGCTCGCCTTCACATATAGGATGATATGTAGATTCTATAGACAGGCTATGAGCTTCTTCATGTTCTGATCCTGTCTTCTTGTCTCACCACATCTTCAATTTATTCTCCAGTTGTAAATTCTATTTCTGCAGTCTGAAACTGTCTCTTGAAAATAGAGTTGAAATAAAAATCATTCTCACTTTTAAGACCCACATCAAACCCCCCACTCCACCCTATAAAAGCTTCTTCAGCTTACTCAGTGACACCTAATTGCTCCTACCCTTCTGTGATTGTATTACAGACAATCGCAATGTAATTATTTGTTTGTATAACTTTCTCCTTTGGGGACACTGTGCAGTTTAAGGGCTTAACTTTTACGTCCTTAGCACTTTGGACAGAGGATGGAACATACTAGCTGAGAAGTAAAAATTTTTTGCGACATTAATACATGAATAAAATGGCCTAGAATAAAATACAGGCATACCACATTTTTATTGTGCTTTCCTTTATTGCAATTCACAGATAATTGTGGGGGGGTGTTTTGTTTGTTTGTTTTTGTTTTTTACAAAATTAAGGTTTATGGCAACCCTGAGTTGTCAGATGATGGTTAGCATATTTTAGTAATATTTTTTAAATAAGGTATGTACATTGTTTTTTTAGACATAATGCTATTGCATACTTAATAGATTGCAGTATAGCACAAACAGAAATTGGTATGACTTACTTTATTGCGATATTTGCTTTATTACAGTGGTCTAGAACGAACCAAACCCACAATATCTCCGAGGTAGGCCTGTAGACATGAGACGCTTTTAAAATAAACAGGCAATAAATGCGCTTTAGTCATTAGCAGCAAGTCATACCATAGACTTAACTTCTCTTGGCTCGTGGGAGCTCCTAGAGACTTTGTCCCCTGAGTCCTCCCTGCTGGACGGCTCCCGAGCACATCTTTTCTTCAGTACCCTGAGGATGTGCCTTCAGAGTGACATAGAGACCCTTGCAAACCAGGAAGAGGTCTGTAGGGAGAAAGAGGCGGAAGGCACTTAGTCATTTTTCACCTTGCTCTCTAGTTGTCTTAATGATGTGGTGAAACTAAAGTCATATGTTGTTTTCTGGAAGAGCAGCTCCCAGACTTTCCATGGGCTAATCAATTTTGTAAAAATGGAGGTCACCGTAAGGCAACTAAGTTTTTATTGTGTCAAGTAAAAACATAAACAAAACTCCCCATCTGCTAGAATCAGTGTTGCATAAAGAAAAACACATTTCAATATTAACAAAATAAGAAAGATATAATCATAGAATGTGGGAGAATTCTTCAGATTAAACAAATGGAGTGAGACTTCCCTGAAGTGGAGTTGTACTTATTTTTCGCATTGTGTTGCTACTTGGTGAAAAGTTATCCTGGACCAGCATGGGATAATAGGCAATAAGTACTATTTTTTTTTAATTAATTAATTTATTTATTTATTTTTATTTTTGGCTGTGTTGGGTCTTCGTTTCTGTGCGAGGGCTTTCTCTAGTTGTGGCGAGCGGGGGCCACTCTTCATCGCGGTGCGCGGGCCTTTCACTATCGTGGCCTCTCTTGTTGCGGAGCACAGGCTCCAGTCGCGCAGGCTCAGTAGTTGTGGCACATGGGCCCAGTTGCTCCGCGGCATGTGGGATCTTCCCAGACCAGGGCTCGAACCCGTGTCCTCTGCATTGGCAGGCGGATTCTCAACCTCTGCGCCACCAGGGAAGCCCAATAAGTACTATTTTTGAGGAAGGGAGGGATGACCTGCAAACGGCAGGACGGTCAAAGGGCAGGAGGAGGAGCAAGGAGTTCCTCCCAGCTGCTCACAACTGACCTTATAGCACCACCAGTTGCCCAGAGGGAGACACAGTTCATCCTGTCCTTCTCCTGATGCTTCCACTGCTAAGGATTGCTCTTGGGTTGAGTAGGCGGAACCTATGTCTTGAAAGCTGAATTCAACCTGTTACTTAAGAATTTCTGAAAGTATCAACAGATGACAGTAGTACTTTTAACTTTAAGGCAAAGAGCACTTTAAGTGCATTCTGTCATCTTGGTTACTTACTGAAATTTATCAATGGTGAAGTGGGTGGTAAGGTAATGTTTGCATTGGCATGGCAACCATCAACTTGAAAATAATTATGTCCATGTATGGGTTGTCGTGTGTTGCTTCCAGCTTGTGTGTGGTCTGCAGTCCATATATCTTACACATGTCATTTCAACCACAAGTACCCCTAGAGGAGCAGCTGTGGGCACCTTGGTATTGCTAAAGTCCCCCCCCCCCAACTTTTATGGCATTGCCTAGCTTTTCTGTTGGCACCTTATGCCACCAAGATCAAGTGCTTGACATCCTTAATCATAGATGGACGTTTTAGTGGTTTTCATTCTCATAACTGAAAATCATCTCAGAAAAGTGGGAATCTCTTCCATCACTCTATTAGCTAAGCATTGTTGTGTCAAGAGAGAAATGAATATTCAGTTTTAATATCTCTAACATGGAGCAAAACTACAAATAATTCAGGCTTCACCTTGGCATTGTAAATTTAACATGTCAACATAGTAAAGTATAAATAGCCACACACAATGAAACTTACTGTGGTGATTGAATTTATTAAATATGGTAGATGGACAGTTTCTTCTCACTTTTGAGCTATGGTCTGGAGAATCCAAAAGCAGCTTGTGATTGTGATATAGTCCTTGGTGTTTATGTTTATTGATTGGCTACTGTGCTGGCATGAAATTAGAAAATTAGGGTCAGGGCCTGGGGAGTTTTCTGACTTGTATATGTATTCCCATATTCTAGGATTATCCTCTGGAGGAAATAACCCATATTCAAAGCATTAGCATTTGGAGCTTTTTCCTGTGAAGATCTTAGACATCTTCTAAAAAGCATAAACTTCACTGTAACCTAGTCATTTAATTTTGGGAAGAACAGTTTCATTAAGATATAATTCACAGGCCATTCAATTCACCCATGTAAAGTGTACAACTCAGTGGTTTTTAATATATTCACAGAATTGTGCAAACATCACCATAATCAATTTTAGAATATTGTATCACCCCTAAAAGAAACCCTGTACCTGTTAGCAATCACCCCCATCCTCCTATCTCCCAGCCCCCTCCCAATCACTAGAAAACTACTAATCTATTTCCTGTCTCTATATATCTGCCTGTTCTGGATATTTCATATAAATGGAATCATCCACTACGTGGTCTTTTGTGACTGGCTTCCTTTACCTAGCATGCTGTTTTCAAGGTTCATCCATGTTGTAACATGTATCAGTACTTCATTCCTTTTTATTGCTGAATACTATTTCATTGTATGGATAAATACCACATATCATTTACCTATTCATCAATTGATTGGCATTTGGGTTGTTTCCACTTTCGGCTATTACAAATAATGCTATGAATACTCACGTACAAATTTTTGTATGAATATGTTTTCCTTCTTTTGGATATATACCTAGGAGTGGAATCACTAGGTCATATGGTAGCTCTATGTTTAACGTTTTGAACAACTACAAAACTGTTTTTTAAATTAACTACACCTGTTAACATTCCTACCATCAGTATATTAAGGTTCTAATTTCTCCACATCCTTGCCAACATTTGCTATTAGCTGTCTTTTTTACCATAGCCATTTTAGTAGTAGGTTTGAAGTGGTATCTCCTTATGGTTTGACTTGCATTTCCCTAATGACTAATATTCTTGAATATTTTTTTCCTTACACTTACTGGGAGTTTGTATATGCTATTTGAATAAACATCTATTCACATGCCAGTCATTTAATTTTAAGACCTATTTTCAAATATAAATGAATCTAAGAGGTAAGGAATTGGAAAACGAGAACTGTGAGGATAAAAGAGGGACAAAATGGGTTCCTATAAAGTTTCTTCCCTTTTCTTACAGTCTTATCTGTTAAATGACTGTTAAAATTTATTTCTTACTCATACTGGATAAAGTTTAAAAGTCTTTTTAAAAACATAATTTTCTGCACTTAAAAATTTTTTTTATTTGTTTTTCTTTCTGAGTGAAATCCTTTGTTAGAAGGGCCCAGTTCCTATGTGATAAGCAGGGAAGGGTGGTCAGTTCTAGATACTAAGGTAGAGTTCAAGATGCTAGATGTTTCTCTGATTCTCTAGGGAGAATCAGAAGATGAAAACAAAATCTCAGTCTCACACCATTTCAGAAGCAAGGAGAGATCTGATCAGAACACCAGCTCTCTTTATTGCTCTGATCCTAGGTATACTCAGTAGACACCTGTTAATTGTGGAACAGAAGGATGCTTCCTTAAATTGTGAAATATTTTATGGAGAAGACACATCTCTTAGAACTTTTCTCCACAGCAATGGACCGTGATGTACTTTTTTGCTGTGTTTCTACTAGTGCCTTCCACCAGAAGCAAGAGAGAAACCCTTAGAATTCAACCAGGTTCAGCACAATCTTCCAAGCCATTTCAAATGGAAGGAAAAAAATCAAAACAAATTAAACAGTCAAAATTCCTGTTCAAGTTTTATTACAAAAAAAGTAAAGGAATATCAAAAAGGAATAAAGCAACAAGTCTTAAGTCCATGGCAATATTTCTCACCCTCAGTTATACTTGATATCTTTATGCTGCAAGAAGAGTTAATATCTAGGCCTTGAGTACCTTGATGATTATTCTGGATTGATCACTGTGATCCTGTTTAAACCCAATGACTATCCAGTAAAGGTTGCCCTCTATCAGTGTGTTAGCTGGGATGCCTTCCCCTTTGCTCCGTCCATACAGAATCATGTAATGAGATGATCATTTCTGCATGCTAAAAAGATAAAATGTTTCGTCATTTCAAATTTTTCTACTATTAAATTGCATTTTCAGGTCTATTTTGGGGTCTGTTTTCAAGGCCCTGTTTTCTTATTCTGTCTTCTATAAACTTTTCTCTTAATTAATATTTACTGAGCATGTCCAGGTAAGAGGGCAGGATAACCATTAATAGTGACCTTTATGAGAGCCTTTTATTATTTTAATAATGCTATTTTTAACCCAATATATCCAAAATATTATCATTTTGATACGTTTTATGGGCTTACATGTGGCTGTTCACAATATGTTTGCTGGAGTCCTAACTCTCAGAACCTCAGAATGTGACTGTATTTGCATATAGGCTCTTGAAAGAGGTCATTAAGTTAAAAATGAAGCCATTTGAGGGGGATCTTCATCCAATATGACTGGTGTGTTGAGAGGGAGAGGAAATTTGACCACAGATACACACAGCAGGAATACCCCATGATGACAAAGGAAGAAGATAGTCATCTACAAGCCAATAAGAGAGGCCCCAGAAGAAACCAGCTTTGCTGACACGTTAATCTCAGACTTTTAGCTTCCAGAATTGTGAGAAAATTAATTTCTGTTGTTTAAGCCTCCTAGTATATGGTGCTTTGTTATGACAGCCCTAGCAAATTAATACAATGTATAATTAATATAAAAATTATTAATGAGACAGTTTGCATTTTCTATACCAAGTCCTTGAAATATATTGTATATTTTACACTTACATCCCATCTCAGTTTGGACTAGCCACATTTCAAGTGCCCAGTAACCATATGTGACTAGTGGCTACTTCAGTGGTCAGTGTTGGTACAAATAATGTGTACTATGAGAGTCTTGATGATGGGGAAAAAGTGAAATGAGAAGGCCAGGAAGCTAAAGAGAGGTTTAGTGGCAAAAGAGAAAGGAGACAGTTTCTGGGGTTTTGTTTGTTTGTTTGTTTGTTTTTCCATTTAAAATTAACATAACCACATTACAGAAAATTTGGGGAAAATAAAAAAGAGAAAAGATACCCTCTTCCTCATAATCCCATTCCTATAACAAAACCACCTTAATTATTTTTCTTTAGGCTTTCATCCTATCTATTGCCTTATTTTGCACATAACCTTATTTCCTGCTTGTATTTAGGATGATATCATAGCCAATTTTACACACTGCTACAGTCCTCACATCCATCATTTTTAAATGGCTGTGTAATACTCCATCAAGTGGTGGCACCAGAATTTAATTAGTATCCTTTAGTATGACAGTGTTTAGTATGTGCAAAGAAAGTAGATTAAAAGTGTAAAAGTAAAAAGAACCAGACCAAGAAAAGTTTTAGAGAAAATTTCTGCTAATTCTTCAAAGGTTGGGCAGATCAGCAGGCATGAGCACAAAACACAAAGAAGACTGAGCATAGATGATAAATAGGTTATTTTATAATCAAGTAAAATTTAAATTAATGTGATACATTTAATTATATGCAAAAATGTAATGACCCTTTATGGTAATTAGACATAAATAGTAAATGTTGACATAGGCAATCCTGTAATATAATTAGAGATTCCTTTACATGGCCAAACAGAATTTTCAGTTTTCCTCCTCTCTCAGTTTTCTCATACTTATAATCAGTTTCAGCGTCAAGTATCAGCCTAGTACTTGTCTTATCCAGCTGTACTGGATCATATTTTCCTCAAAATGAAACTTCTTGCATGTATTTCTTAGAAACTATTATTTAACACTCACAGTGGGCAAAGTACTGTGAAATACAATGTAAGAGACACAGATAATTGAGATATATTCCTGATTTCAAGTGACCTTTGAGATGAATAGCTCATTTATTCATTTACTCATTCGTTCATTTATTTGAGAGAGTAATACAAAATAAGGCTAAAGAAGTGAGTTGGGGAAAGGTTGAAAAGAGCCTTCCATGCAGGGTTGAGGGTTTGAACTTGATTTCAGAGGCAATAGGGAGCCAGCAGAGCTCTTGGAGCAAAGGCTTCAGTGCTCATTCACGTTTATAAATGATCTTAGTACAGACTTGCTGAGGACTGTGTGGAGAATGGACTAGAGAGATTGGAGAGATTTGTGGCAAGACACCCAGTTAGTAGGAGACTGATGGGAAAGTCTGGAGGCAAGGAGATAAGGGCCTGACAGAAGGCACTGGCAGAGGGAGGGAAGGAGAAAGAAAGAATTCCTAGGTCTGTAATTTAGGAGATTGGTGATATGCTGTGGTAGGCTACAAAGGAGAAGGAGGAGAGGCTCAGAGAGAAAGCTAATAAATTCTTTTACTAGAATTTGAGGAGCATCTGGACACACTGGTGGAGAGGTCTTGTTTCAGGTACTTGATTGAAAGGGAGACGAGGAGAAAGAAGACCTTCTCGACATTAAGGAGGAAAAGGCAGAAACGTAAGCATGCCAAGAGAGCTTGCCCTGTCAGCAGTGAGAGAGTTTGATGAGGTGTATAGGGTGCTGGGCTGCAGCTGATTTACAGAGTAAGATCTGTAAATGTACCACAGGAGTCCTCTGTGACCTTAGCAAGGGGAGTCTAAGAAAGTTCACTGAGGTAAAACCCAGAGATTATAACAGATGCTTCTTGACTGTTTTCTATATACTGGACTCTGTTCCAAGCCCTTTCACATATATTATCTCATTTAACTTTTTCTAATCCTCGGATATATTTTCTATAGTTATCTCCACTTTACAGAAGAGAAAGCAGGTTTGGAGGGCTGAGTAACATGGAAGGCCCCCAGATAACTAGAGATGGCTGGGGATCGAAGCAGGCCGAATCCACAGCCCACGCACGCCTGCACCACACTGAGGAATGAGTCAGAGAACACGTGGGAGGTGCGGAAGCAGAGAAAGCAAGATTTGGTGAGGTTGGGCCACAGAAGCTGGGGGAGCATTACTATCCCAGCAACATGGAAGACACTTGGGCAGTATTGATGTCTGAGACCTGGGAGGCCCAAGCAAAGCAAGAGTAGAGAGAACTGGCTACACGAGGTACTGGGAGAGGGTGGGGACAGATGGAGGGTTGGCTTGGGTGGCCCGCCGGTTGCTGTAGGTAAATCTAAGGGTGATGGCAGGGACTTTAAAGGAAATCGTGGCTGATGCATTCAAGTAGCACATCGCAGCTGAGAAGGAAGTGGTAGGCACACAGTTTGATGGCAGCATAAAATTTGGAATCACTGCCACAGGGAATGTAAATGAGAGCTGAGGAGGGGAAAGTACAATCAGTACTGAGCAGTTCCAGGGCAGGAGGAAATGAACTGGCGGTGGGTATGGGTCTGTAGCTTTCCGGGTGTGGTGGAGAGCCTAGGGGAACAGGTGTGAATTCCTGAGAGGCCTGGAGGCAAGTAGTTGTCTGCAGTGAGAATGGAGAAGAGGTCTGTTTTCTCTTTTGTTTTATTCTTTAATAAGTCTGGAAGTAGCTCTGTAAATAGTAAAGTGGAGGCAGGAAAATGCTGGAACAACCTCCAGGCCCAGAGGTGAAAATAATAGCTAAAATTAATTGAGCACTTAGGATCATTGGACCTTTTCTGGACCCTTTACAACAAGCCTGTGAAGCAAGGACACTATAAGGGTTAACTGGGAGAATTCGCAGCTCCCATTTGTGAGGGCCACAAGCAAAGCCAAGTTTCAGTTAGGAGAAAAAAACTGTGCGAAAAGTTTCAGTGAAGGGATAAGAAATTGCAATTTTAGAATTAGAAGAACAAATATAGCAGATAGCCCAGAGGTCAGTGTTTCCCATACTTTCTGGAACGAGGCATCACCTGGGGTTCCTGGTAAAATACAGATTCTCATTCTGGAGACTCTGATTCAAAGTTTGTGTGGGTCCTAGAATCAATGTTTAACAAGCTCTTCATGATTATATTATATTCATGATTATATATATAATAGAAGTTTGGAAAAACACTACCGGGGTGTGATTGCCTGGGTTAAGAGTGAGATCAGCAGAAGAGGCTGCCCAAGGTGGGGATGGGATGGAAGGGAGAGAAGAGAAAGAACCGGTACCTGTGTGAGTCCGAAAGGGGGTCATGGGGGATCCTCAGTCCTGGGTTCAGAGAGAAGGGGCTCCAAGTCTCTGATTTGTCAGAACCCTGCAGGGTACTAAGGACTGGTCCCCACTCCCAGCCAACTCCAGTGGCCAGGTGGGGTCGCCTGGCCCTCGTCTTTCACAGACGACATGAGAACCCACAGGACTTTGGGTCCCTCTAATCAGTTTGACCTCAGGCCAGGCATCACAATGGTGTAATTCAATTTTAGAAGTAAAACATGTCCTCATCTGAATCGTTACCTCACCATCCCCACTCCCCCCCAAAACAACTTATACCTACTTGCAGACATCTAAAATCCCTTGCTAAAGGATCAACGGTATACCATTCTTTTACAGTTGTAACAGATTTTAAATGCAAAAACCAGGAAGAGAAGATGCATGGAAATTCCTTCACAGCACAGCATAACCCATCAATCAACCAGTGTGAAGGTCTTAGTTGACCCAAGCAGGCAGTTTGAACAAAGAGATTGGAGCCTATCGGAGGCCCTGGAGAGAACCACCTCCCTTAGGGAGGAGAGGTGGAAGGGCAGAAGGAGGAGGGTTTCAAACCTAAGTTTCATTTTTCTTTGTTTTACCAAGAAGACCCACTTATATTCAGAATAGAGAAGCTAAATGGGAGTTCCATGCTGGGGTATTTCTGTGTTGCCAGAGATCACCCAGATGTAGCTTCTTGGGTGCAGCTTGCAAGCGCTCAGAGGGCTGGAAGGTAGGAGAAAAGAGACATGATTTTTTTAAAACGATGAGAGGATGAGAAAATGATCTCAGGGTACTTCTAAGGCAGCTGCTGATAGGCTTTAGTTAGGAGTTATCAGTGGGTCCCTTCAAAATCTTGAAGCGTGAAGCCATGAAAAAAACATCCAAGAAAAGATACAGAGGAGAGTCTGAGAGGCTAAGTACTGATCCTCGTTGACTTTGAAAAATTGTAGTGAATTTGAAGCATATGAACAACGGTTGTTCTCAAAAGGTCCATAATTCAGCTGGTTCACTACAAATTCATTGAACCGCCTCTGGTTTTGCTTCAAATCCCTGCCACCACCAAAACTGTTAGAGGCAATCAAATGCACGGTTATAATTTACAGCTGCTATATTGACAGGCAGGCAGATCCCCCCCTCCCAGAGCTTCGTGGTATTGGCCTCCAGTGAACCTGAGCATTTGAAAAAGTGATACTGAGTGAAACCTATGTGTGCATGCTAGATCTATAGGGATGATTTTAGAATGGACCCAAACTCTAGGACTATGGTAAAGTCTAAAGTTATTTTTGGATTTGGGGTTGTTTTTATTTTTTTTTAAAGCAAACACAGAGTCTGCTTTTAACAAATATACTGCAAAGAGACGATACCAACTATTATATTACTATTTTAAAATATAATTTCGCAAGTGACTTCTGCATTATTCCATACCCTGTGTACTTCCTGTGTCAAATCTTAGTAATTGGCAAAGAAAAAAAATGGCAGCCTCTTACATGATTTAATTAAGCAGGTATTAGACTGAGTCCTCATATTTGAATCCATCTACTTTAAAAAAAAATTATGTGTGGATGTTTATCTGCCTGTGGCATATTGTACACGTAAAACTCAAAAATCAAATTTTTTCAAAATGACGGCTGTTAACATTTGCCTTTCTTCAATCCTCATCAGTCAAAATTCAAGTTATCCATCCTAGATCTGCTAGTTACAGATGGCCTACATAGTAACATCCTCAAAGGGTGGTGTTCAAAGTAGATGATGCCAAAGCTTTGGAAGGTTGGATGGTTCTGTATATTTATGGTTTGCATATATTTAATCATTTATCTCCTTCCATTTTAGCCATTTCTTCTCATCTTCACCACATCTTTGTACTGTTGTAGGTTAATCCCTCCATCTGGCATTAATGCCAATGTTCCCACCTCCATTGCTTATGCTTTAGCATCACTTCTTTTTCCTTTTGAGTCTAGTAAATTACCAGCAAAGAAAGCCAAGATGGAGTGTCATGTATTAGGAAGGCAGGTAGATAAATGAACCTGTTTCCAGAAGCTTCAGAAACACATAGATAATCTACCGATTCCTATTTGGGGGGAGGTCTGCCCTTGATGATAGGAAAGAGATGAGTAAGAGGTCCAGCAAGAAACAATAGAGAGGAACAAAGGAGGATGAATTGAACTGTGTTTCCTTCTTCCCCCTTTCCTAATTATCCTTCACCTTCTGCTGGTCCTTCTTTTTATTTTAAAACTGTTTATTCTGAAATAATTCTAGACTCACAGAAAAGTGAACCTTATTTGAACTTCAACAGTTTTTCCATTCATGTTCTGTTTCTGTTTCAAGATCCAGCCCAGGATTCCACATTGCATTAGAGCTTATATCTCCTTGGTCTCCTACGCTCTGCACAGTTCCTTAGTCTTTCCTTGTCTTTCATGACCTTGATGCCTTGAAGAGTATTGGTCTGTTATTTTGTAGGACATCCCTCAGTTTGTGTTTGTCTGATGATTCACCATGATTAAACTAAGGTTATTTTTGGCCAGAATACTACAGAAGTGATGTGTCCTTCTCAGGGGGTCCATGATGTTGAAATGTCTTATAATTAATGATGTTCATCTTGATCATATCATTAAGGTGGTGTCTGCTGGGTTTCTTCACTGCAGAGTTACTATTTTTTCCCTTTATAATTAACACATCCCTTGGGGACATATTTTGAGACTATGCAAATAACTCAGTTTCTCCTCATACTTTCACCCACTAATTTTAGCATCCATCCATGGTTCCCATCAGCAACAGCTGTTACTGTGGTATTCCAATAGTCGTTTTTACTTCATTCTTTCCTTCTACATTCACTAATTGGAATTCCTTTCTAATGAAGAGCTATCCTTTCTCCCTCCACCATTAATTTAGTTATTCAGTTATTTATATCATTATAGATTCATGGATGTATATTTTGTTCCAGTCCTGTTATTATTTTGTTGCTCAAATTATTCCACCTTTGGCTATTGGGAGCCCTTTCAAGGTAGCTCCTGTTCCCTTATGATTTGCCCAAGCTTTTTTGAGAACTTTCTCTTTTTTTTTTTTTGGTGCTATGAGAAGCTCTAGGATTATTTCATATTTTCCTTGCCACACCCCAAGAATCAACCACTTTCCCTTGGAGACCTGATTCCTTTTATTACAGAATCCTATTCAGAAACCAAGATCTGGGCTCTAGGAATGCTCCTTGCTGGCGTATCACTGCTTCTAGACCCTCTCAGCAGACAGAACTTGGAAATCAATCAATCAATCAATCAATCTATATACATACTAGATTCCACACACATCTATATTTACTTTCGAGTCTGTGTATACATTAAAAGACCATGAGTTTATGCTTATACCTCTAATTCCAATCCAACACCACAGTGTTCACTGTAGCGTTCCCCCACCCTTATTTGTAATTACATTTTCATGCTGTGAAAAGGCTAGCTGTCATTATCTATAATGTATTTAATTCTTATTTCAACCCTAATATACAAAGTTGTTTCAGAATTGCTAACACTTACCCTTGTACTAACCAGAGTATAGTGTTTGTGTACAATTCTTTCTTTTTCTTTTTACATATGGATGTATCTATTCTTTTTCAAATTCTTTCCCCATTTAGGTTATTACAGAATATTGAGCAGAGTTCCCTGTGCTACACAGTAGGTCCTTGTTGGTGTGTATAATTCTTTTTGTCTTTATCCTTATTGTAGCCAGTCAAAATACTGTTTTCCAATGTTACTTGGGTTAGTTCTTTTATTCCCCAAGCCCTTCAATGTGGTTATGTTAATTTTTTGTAATATAATTAAGTTCACGTGTTATAGTTGTATTCTTATTTGGAGTCCCTGCTACATCTTGGTTGATTGTTTTTAACATACATACAGTAAAACTCACTCTTTGTTGTATGCAGTTCTAGGGGTTTTGGCAAGTGCAAAGAGTCCATATCCACAGTTATGATATACAACAGATCCATAACCCCAACAGATCCATCTCCCCTCTACTCCTGACAATCACTGATCTGTTTTCTATCTTTATAGTTTTGCCTTTTCCAGTATGTCATAAATAAAATCAGACAATACTTTTGGATCAGGCTTCTTTCATTTAGCAAAATGCATTTGAGATTCATCTGTGTTGTTGTGTGAGTAGTATTCCATCATGTGGATGTTGTACTTCCTTCTTAAGCCATAATTTGTGATCTTTGTCCATGTATCTAATGTTTACATTCATAAAATTGCCCAATGGGTTGATGCTTCTTGGGACTCTGAAACTGTGACTTTGAAAGTATGTTTTTCATCTTTCCTTAGCACTGAGTTTACTTCACTTCATCTTGTTTACTATGGTTATTTCCTACAACCAGCAATCATTTTAACATTCCAAGGAGGGTTAGAGCCAAGCCTTAATTATTTTTGGTAAGATTGACAAGGAGAGTATGGCTAATTGAAATCTTCACATAATATACAGGCCTTATAATAGCTACTTCTTCCCCCAATTGCTTAAAGGTAGCAAAATTGACTCCTTTTAAGTTTTATATCCTTTCCCTTCCTTTACTCATCCTCAGGTAGAAGCACTAATGAGTCCTCAGGTGACCATAAAAATGGAAAGACAGAGAAAAAGGGGATGCACAGGCTATGGGTAATCTATATAGTGGATAAAAAGCCTCCGTGTCATTGAGAATTGATTGCACTCTAGTAAAATAGATCTGAGTAGGGATTATGTATCTTTGACTTATTTTAGATTTCCTTTTAATGCTTAGTACTTGTTGATTCAGTGATAGACTTATGGTCAGTTCTGAAAGTCTACCTAAAAGAATATATTCCTACTAAGAAAATATCAACTCCCAACTCCATTGTTTCTTGCAGCTACCTATGTGCTCTCTACTACAAAGCATGGCATCCATTTGTGGTACTGAGAAAATCTTAATTGCAATAAAACAGATATTTGTAACTTATACCCATGGATAGGCACACATGGATAGTCTTTTGGGAACCTGTGAACTTCTAGAAATTATACATTGACGTATACGCACATTTTCTGGGAGGCAGGACCCTGTTTTGAATCAGATTTTCAAAACAAACAAAATTAAGAACATTAACTAGAAAGGTCATCTCCATGGTTCCTCTAATATTGACATAGAAAACCTGAAAGCCCTCATATCCTGTCTCTTTTAGTCTGGGAGATCTTCATTCAGTCTCGAGAAGCGTTCACTAGACTACAAATTCCTTGAGAGAAAGTACTGAATTTTTTTAATCTGAATCTCCAGCACCTAGGACAGAGTCTGATATATAATAGGTATTGATAAATACTTCCTGAATGAATTCAATATTTTTAGGCTACTGATAGGACTTTTTAGTCTATTGATGATATAAGAGGTATGACTAGCCTATGCTGTCTGTGACACATTTATTTTAATTAGTTTGCAGGAATCTGTACAACTTTGTCATATCAGTTAATCAGCTAGTAAATCACTAGCACTAATAAATATATGCAGTATTTTTTTCTAATACTGTTTATATTTACATCACGTGCCTTCCTTTCCTAAATCCCTGTGGCCTTCATCGGTGACAAATGAGAATATATTTTCCCCTTTCTATTTGCTACTTGAGGGAGCAGAGGGTTTGACTGATTTTGAAAAGATCACTCCACAGTGTGAAATCTTGAAATAAAGGTTTTATTTTAGTTTTTTTTTTTAACTTTGGATATAAGCTCTAAACTGCAAAATTGTGTTATTATGCAGAATTTACTGTTCTAGTTCTGTCGATTTATAAATTCCTGTAGAGGGCTTTCTGAAGAAGCATTGATAATTCATGTGTTTGCTCTTCAAAAAACTACACTTTTTTTGAAAGCCTGAGTTTTGGAAGCCTGGGTGACCTACCTAATCTACAAAGTGGTTGCCAAAAATTCCAGTCCATGATATTCTCTCTTCTCAGCCCAATAATGGTACCAAGCATTGAAAAGTATCACATCTTTGTTTTGAGTATGTCCGTTCTGATTCCCCTGGTTCAATATTAGTAGAAAGCTGAGCAACGGGCCCCAGTCAATGAAAAGCTCAGTAAATTATATTTATTTAAGGTTGCTACAGCCATTAAAATACATATATACATACATAGATATAAATATATAGGTACTCAGATATACCAGCGTTTGCAAACTGGGATCCTACAGGCTGAATTTGGCTCAAAGATACCTTACGTTTGGGCCACAAGCTATTTTTTTTAATAGTCAATATTTTAAAAATCAAGATATTTTACTCACATAGACCAAATTTGCTAACTTTTTTTGAAGCTGGTAGAAATCACTGGCTCATGTTTAAAACTTTCCCTCTAAATCTCAAATGCTTACTTAAATTTAAGTTTCACCATAGGCTTTCCTATTTTCTAAAAATTTCTTTTAATATGCTAGGTTTACAATTCGGTAGTGTTACAAAATCTGGAACCATATTCTGTCTTTGACCTGTGAAAATGTTACTGTTAACCCACATATATTCAACAAAACTGGCATTGAGCTGTTTTACTGGGAGAAGTGATGGATTTATGCTGCTCTGTCCACACATTCTTGGTGAGTGCCCTTTTGACCACTGGCACGTATTTGTAAGACCGTCTGCATTGGGGGTGGAGCCTGTGGTTATGGACCAGGTCCAAGTTAACTGGTCCACACAGGGGAGCCAACCCATGACCTTGACCCCATTACCACAGTGTTCTAACCAGTTGAACTAAATAATTGAGTGATTGTTTCTTAGCAATCTGAGCAAATCAGCTGGCATATATTAAGAGTCCGTCTGTGGACAAGGGTGAGGATGTCAATGAACAAGGGAGCTTAAGATAATGAGAAAGTTATCAAGTCCTCACATTGGTTGGCATGTTATATTTGGCCAAGTAGTCACTAAATTGGACTTTGTCATTACAGCTAATTGCATTTCTGGGCAATTGGAACTCACAAAAAACCTAAGCTTTTATTGAGTTGGGTTCCTTTTTAGAATTCAGAATTTTTGGTGAATAATTCATAACATATGTATAAACAGGGAACATAGCGAGATGGAAAGAACTTTGTACCGAACTGAGAGGGTCAAGTCCCTGTTTGGTTCTAACTACCAGTGTGGCCTTAGGCACGTTACTTGACTTTCTGAGCTCTGAGCAGGATTAGATAAATATGATATCAAAGATCCTTCTACCCTCAAGAGACTTTATATCTCTACAATTTTTGAACCAGTAAGAACACTTTGCATACACATCTCTTTATAACTAAAAATGTAAATGGAGTATTTTGTCACAGATAGATAAATAATATTTCAAAAGCACTTATTGAACAAACTTATTTTTAAAATCTATTGGTGTTTGCATAAAATCAATATATAATGTAGATCTTTCACAAGGAAATCCAATGTAAATTCAGTAAACAAAAAAATACGCAAGCCATGGTTTTATATATTGCACAATAGGTTCTAATGGCATTTTACATTTTAAAACACTTATGGATCACCTTGAAAAATTTGCCTTCTTATCAAATAATTATTTTAAACGCAAGGTATTAATGATTACTTTGGGATTATTATTCATTAATCTCCTGATTTGGGGGTCCCTTAATGTGGCCCTTTTAGAACTACCTTTCCTTCCCCTAACTTGGTAAATTTAGATTAAACATGTTAAGCTCAAGCTTTCCTAACCAAACTGTACATTTTTCTAGCTCTTCTTTCTTTTCTTTCTTACGAATTCACTCAACTATTATGTTTACAGAAGTGAAATTATGGTTAGATTTATTGTTCTTTTATCCAAACTGATTCTTCCATCACTGGATTGACTGCATTAGTGAGTCTATAGAACTCAGTAGGAAGGGTCCTAGAGAGTGTTAGGGCTGGTGTAAAATGAATGACAACAGCTTAGTCACACTTGAAATAATATATTGGCTTGGGTTTCCAAATAACCTTCCAAAATGAAAAACACAAATACTGTGGGTTTCTGCAGAATCAAATATAACTGTAATGTTTGTAAAAAAGATTAGTTATTGGAAGTCACTTCAATATTACATGGTGAAATTTAGAAATTCTAAACCTGGGGAGTCCAGAGGCATTAAATCCAAAGCCAAATACAGGTTGCAGATGCGCTGGGTGATGATTGCCAACTCAGCCATCTTCTGAGTTTTGCTGCTGGTGTGCCCTGTATCGTCCATCCAAAGCCACACAAACACAGGCTGCCGGTGCATTGTAGCAGATTACGCGGCACCTCTGTCGTCTGAATAAATGCATAGCTGGGCACAAGTAGAGTTTCCAATATCATTCCTTTTATGTGATATGATCCAAAATTGATCTGATATTTTAAAATAGCCCCAAAGATAAGAAAACACCCTCAGGTCAATTCACTGGATTGAATAGCCTACATTTCTTAAAGAAATGTTCACCAAAAATCCCATCTGGAAAGTTCTACTCACAGGCTCAGACCTTGGATTTATTTAATTATGTACTTTATAGGATGATGCCTTTAATTACATGTACACAAAATTTCTAGCATTTATTTTTTTTATTCTGTGAGAACACTGGCAGCCATTTTGAACTGTAGAATAGTATTAGGAATTTATGGGAATTATCTGTGGTATTGAAGAAAGGAAAAATTAACCATTGGTACAGGAAAGGGAGGAACAAGAAAATATACTTACATAGCAGAATAGTAGTTTCACAGTCTAGTGGACAAGCACATAAGAGCCTGATGCTTTGGACAGACTATAAATCAATTTCTGATTTCTTTGGTCAAATTGTAAATCATCACTGTGCTAAGCTACTACGAATTTCCAGGTGAAAGCCTACTTTGTGATTGTGTGTTACTAGTAATAGCTCTTTCTGAATTACAAGTGATTAGAAAACCTTGTCAGAAATTACATTGTTCTTGCTGTGTAACCCTGGGTATATTTTCTTTAGTGATGTTATATTGCTGGAGAATGAAATTATATTCATTCTTATAAAACTGTATTAAAATCCCATGGGAAGCCTATTCCTCCGGTCTTTTGTCCAGGCCCCTCTGAACAAAGGGAAACATTGTTGATTGCACCATGGCTCTGGAGTGACTATTACTTTGCCCGATTTCTTTTGGTATAAGATGTTCTCGACCTGGAGGATGCCTATAATATTCCCTGTGCACTTCAATGAATAAATAGCAACTCTATTTAAAATAATAAATTACTCCTCATTTTGTAGTTGGCAACCCTATCTTATTTATGGGTTCCAAGTTTTAAAAATCGAGAAAGCTAAGGAAAGGGAGTTTTTAGCCTTTTTAAAAATAAGTACAGACCCTTGCAGGCAACACAGGTTTGAGACATTTCATGAGACTTGTGACTTTTGGCCCTAGGAGAGTCAAAGTGCAATGCAGAATTTCACTTGAGACATTCAGGATAGATATATATATATATTTTTTTTTTTTTTTTCCTCCCAGCCTATTCATAGTTGAGAATCAATTCAGTTTTATGGTCTACTCTTAAGGGACTTAGTGAATAAAAAGGGATATTAGTTCACTTTAAATCTAACATAAAAATATTGAAATCTGATCCCTTGCCTTACCAACTAAGTTAGGGCTCAGATTTTTTAAATTACCTCTTTTTCCAAAAGAACGCTTCTATGAGAGAAAGGTACAGACAGAGGTATTATTATTTGAAATTGTGTTAAGGACAGAGTGAACTAATGACAAAGATGAGTTGTGTCAAGAGAACCCAGCAACTACCTCACATTTATCTTTATTTGAAACCTAAGATTAAAGAGGTCACAATTTCTGAAACTCTGAAATTAAAAGCCTAAATACAAGATAGACATGTGTTTTCTAGATGACATCTTGCAGATTAACCATCTTTAATGACAGCTTTGGGTTTAAATTTTATTCTAGAATTTAGCCTGGTGTTTTTAAACAGAGTGTTTGCACAACACGAAAGAACTGGTCATCATGAGATAGAAACCCAAGGTGACTCAGTGCCCCCATGGCATGTGATAGCCCAGTATTCATTACCTTTACCAGGTGAGTATCCGTCTGTCACCTCTTTGGTCTTGCTGTGCCTGTAGACATCCAGGGCAGTGACTAGACTGTAGCCATCACATGTAAATTAAGCTATTTGGGTGATTTATGCATTCATAGGGAGAGTATCTTCCACTTTGGAGCTTTATGGGGGGATAGCATGCTGAGTTATGAGGGACCATTGGGTCCTTCTTCTAGAATAGAGGCTATAAAAAATGAAAACAATTGATATAATTCCTGAAATCCTGACCTTTAATTCAGGTCAACAGTGGTTGTTGAATTTTTATGATGCATCAGGCAAGAAGAGTGAGACCATATTTGATGAACTGACTTGTATCCGTAGCATCCACTAGAGGATCTGGCGCAAAGTCAGTGCTGAGCAAGCATTTGCTGAATGAATGCATGATTGCATGTATGCACACAAGAGAAACACATAAAGACCCAGCCCTAGCCCTTGAGGAGCTCACATTTAAGCAATGGTAAAAATAGTGCCCTACCCCAAATATAGCTGCTAGCATCAGCACAAGCCCTCCACGTCTCAGGATCCCCTCCCTGAATCCACTTTCTATCCCGTCTTGGGTAAAGATAAACATGCCCACCCAAGTTAGTTTTGTTTAGTGAAAATGTTATGCACATAAAAAAAAAGCACATTAAATATTCATTCTAGTGAATTGAGACAGCCTAGAAATTAACCCCCAACAATTCTCCTTATCAAAATTGCGTTTTCTTCTACAGAAGAAGGGAGGGAAAAAGTCCAAAGTTAAGAGCACTTCTACCTTTTAAGAGCAGTTTCAAACTTAGTATCACTTATTAAGAATCAATATAATGACTCTTTTCTATTGTTTAAGGCTCTCTTACCAGCTCTATTGTGCATTAATTATTTTGCTTCTTTTGTATTTGTACAATAAATGCTTGACAAGAAAAACCACCTAATTTAAGATTTTTATGGCACAATGAAAAAGTTTCCCACCCCCAGGAAAAAAAAAATTCTGTGATGTTCTCACTGTCTCTTTTTCAGGGAAAATTTTCTATATTAAAAAGAAGAAGAAGAATGTGAAAAGAAAAATAAAAAGCCCTAGTTATACTTTATGTGACACGCAGAAGGTTTAGAATATAGAGAACATGAAAAAACATTACATGAGCTATAGAGGGATAAGGCTGTGTGTTCTTCATTTTAAATTCCAGATAAATATGATTTCAGCTTTGATCCTACATGGACTAATTCTTTTGTCACTCCACTAATTAATTCCATATGCTAGAGAAAAGATGCTAATTTGAGCATCAAAGAAGTGATCATTTTTTGTTTGTTTGTTTAATCAGAGTTATAAAGATAAGTTTCACTCCCATTAGACTAGGTCTGGAGCTCAATCATTTTACTCTTGTTTAGTGTAGGTGAATTCCAGAGAAATCGTGCCCTGTTTCTCTTAACTTCTGAAGATGGAGCAGTAACATCCTGGATTCCCTTTAAAATGGTCCTTTGCATACTCACTGGGCCAAACAAACAAATAAAACAACCCAACCAAACAAACAGAAAAACCAAAAACAAAAGCCAAACCAAACAGACACAAAGGACACAGTCATTTCTTAATACTCTTGTCCTTTTGTTCTTCTTTCCACCTAATGAGTTAGGCACCATCATCTGTTCTTTCTGATAATGGACTTTATACGAAGTACCCGTATGTTAATTTGTGCCATTGGAATAAGTTGTATGACATTTTATTAAAGACTCTAAATGAGACCTGTTTCCACAGAGCTTTTAGTTCGCCCTCCCTGGATTTCTTTTTATTGACGTGAGTCAGTGTTTCCCTTCCCAGGCAGCTTGCTGAAATGCTCCCACCTGCCAGTGAATGGACGGCAGAGATGTTTCCTGTGGGGGAAGATTTCCTTCTGCAGGATGAGACTGTGGTCAGTCTGGAGTAAGCCATGACAGGTTGACCTCGGGAAGGTCACGGGGGCTGGGGAACTGCCTGCAGTTGGTAGAAAAAAAGTGTGGGCAAAAAGTGTGACTTGGTCTCAGAACACTCTTTCCTTTACTAGTTTTTGGGTTTCTGGGGCAAAGGAGATAGAGAAAAGGAAGGAAGGAGGATAAAGGGGATGCTATGGGCACCCAGATGAGAAGAAATTATCTGGCTGTTGTCCGAAGTCTGAATTCCCCATGTGGTCTCTTTGGATCAGTATTAGGGTTTTATGCAGGCCATCGGTTGCACTCAAGCAGCCTTCAGAGACACTTAAAGATCCACTTAAAAGTAATAAAAATAAAAAGGAAGAAGCCACATATTCTGCTGCTTTGAAATAAGTAAACATTTAATGAAAAGAAAAACCTTTCTAACTATTAAGAAAACATAAAAATGCAAAAAGATCTATTTCTTTAATGCCCCCGTTAAAAATATTTCCCAGAAATCAGAAGCATTTAAGTCTGAATCACCATGGCTCTTGCCTACAATGTCTTAAAGCCAGTGAGCGCGTATGAAAGCAATTATTCAAAGTTCACTGTGCTCCTGAAGAGTATTTCGTCTTCTGGAAAGCAGAGGGATGGAATAACTTAAAACCCAGTGTAGTAGTGACAGTTAATAAGCTTTTTATAGTCCCTTTGTGGATCTGAAAATCATACCTTATTAGTATCTTTATCTTTCTCACTCACTCATTCACGCTTGTTTTCATTTAACTTTAATTTCTGGCCTCTTTGTCATATTTTTTTCCTTTTTTTCCTAACAAAATGCTGCTTTAATAATCTCAGAGTCGAGTTTTCACCCACTACAAAAATGTTCAGCAAAAGTAACTGTCCAGTGGCTCACAAATTCCTTAACTGGTTCTTACAAGTTCATCTTCCAGAGGCCCTTTTTGCTTGTTTGTTTATTTTTAGGAAGAGAGGTTATTGGTGATGTGCATTTTGCTTTACTTTCTGGACCTTCTAGAATTATTTTTAATGTGCTTGGTGTTTTCAAATCCATTGTGTTTCCTAGCACCTCAGTCTGGGAAAGCAAATTAGTTCAAGGATTCCCAGCAGCTGAATTGAGCCAGAGAGCTGCTTAAGACTCTACCCAGCAGATGTTTTATCCACTTAGGCAGAAATCCTAGAATGTTACAGGACCTCCCTGCTTTTCAATCCTAAAAACAAACATCAACACATCTGAGATCTGAAGATTCCTTTCTTTGGAATGAAGGGGAGTCATGACCACCAATTTAGGAATCACATCCTGGGAATGAGGAAAGTAGCTATTTAAGGGGAGGGGGGTGGGAAGGTTGACCTCAAAGGAAGTAGTAGATAAAGATATCAGTGGGGTTACACATGTTTGTTGTTTTCATATAGCTTGTCTTCATCTTGGAAACATATAAACACACCCAAAATAAGTGTCTAAACAGTATGCCAGAAATTAAAATTTTACTTGGAAATCTTATTTTTAGGGTTTCAACTCCTTGATCCAGTTAGCGTTAACAAGAAAGATTTTTAAAACTGAGTGTTCTTTCAGTTACTGAAGCATGAAACCACTCAGTTTCTGCTTGCCAACACCTTCTATAAAGCAAGTCCCTACCTCCTTTTGCAAGCCATGAGGTGGACCTA